>NC_072390.2:93122500-93200000 GCF_028885625.2 Pongo pygmaeus
CAGTTTGTTGAATCCTTCAGTCATTGGAGGACATTGGGGCCGCTTCTGGACTGGGCTTGTCACGAGTAGAGCTGCTATGAAGATTTTCATTCAGAATTTTGTACGAACCTCAGTTTTCCTTACTCTGGGATAAGTGCCAAGAAGTTTAATTTCAGTGCTGGCACATGTGGTAGCTTTTTCTGAGCTTGCCAAACTGTTTTCCAGAGGGGATGTACCATTTTGCATTCCCAGCAGCGATAGAAGAATGATCCATCCTGGTCAAAATTTGTTGTTTTCAATCTATTTTAACTTTCAGCCTCCTGTTAGGTATGTTGTGGTGTCTCATGTGGTTTTAATTTGCATTTCCCTATTGGCTGATAATGCTGAACATCTTTCCATGTACTTATTGCCATCATATGTCCTCTTTGGTGAAATGTCTCTTTATGTCTTGTGTCCATTTTCTAGTTGGATGGTTTGTGCTCTCACTGTTGAGGTTTGAGAGTGTCATGTATATCACAGAAATGAGCTCTTCTTCAGATAGGTGGCTTGCAAACATTTTCTCCTAGCCCATTGCTTGTCTTTTCATTGTCTTAACAGGCTTTAACAGAGCAAAGTTTCTTGTTTGGATAAGGTCCAATTTACCAATTTTTTTCTTTAACAGAATATGCTTTCAGTGTCAAGTCTAAGAACAAGTCCCAAATGCAGGAAATTTTCTCTATTATTTTTTGTAAATTGTTTTTTATTTTTCTCTTCCATTTAAGCCAAGTTGAGTTAATTTTTGTATAAGGTGTGAGGTTTAGGTTGAAGGGTATTTTTTGTTTGTTTGTTTTTGCTTATGAATGTCCAATACAGCCCCACTTATTGACAGCACTATATTTCCTCTAATGAATTTTGCAGCATCTTTGTCAAAACTCAGTTGGGCATATTTGTTTGGGTCTACTTTGGGGTTCTGTATTTTGTCCCATGGAACTATAAATCTTTCATTGTGTGAATACTATACTGTATTGATGACTATTACTAGATAGAAATACTTAATATCAAGGTGAATGATCTCTCACGTTTTATGCTTTTACTGATAAAGATTGTTTCAGTAATTGTAGTTTCTGTGCTCTTCCACAGAAATTTTAGAACGAACTTGTAGTATGTCTATGAAACATCTTGCTGGGATTTTGAAGGAAATAGAATGAAGCCTATAGATCAGTTTGGGGAAAATTAACCTTTGTCTGTAATGTCTTCCGATTAATGGACACAATATGTCTCTCCATGTATTTGGATATTTATTTCACTAGCATTTGATAATTTTCAGCCTCTGGATCCTATATGGGTTCTGCTGTGTTTATACCTAAGCATTTCACTTTTTCCCATTAAGGTGCTGAGCGGGCCCGACCCTGCTTAGCTTCTGAGATCAGCATGCAGAGTGTTGCGGCGGTAGACAATATTTCATCTTCTTTGGAGCAGTTGTACTTGGTCATTGTGAACTTTAGTAATCACATACTCATCGTTAGTGGTAAAGAGAAGCGTGATTGATTTTCGTCTGTTTGCCTCCTGTCCTGCAGCTGGAGTAGAATGACTTATTAATTCTAGGAGAATTTTGGAGATCCCCTGCGGTTTTTTGGTGCATACACGTTAAAGATCATTTTGTCTTCCTGCTGGATTGATCTTTGTACCCTTATGAATGTTCTCCTTTGTTTCTGGTAATTTTCTTTGCTCTGAAGCTTGATTTACCTTATGTTAATGTAGCCATGTCTTGGGGGAGTGTGTATGTGTCTATGTGCTTGCATAATATATGTACTTCCATAATTTTAGTTTCAAATTGTCTTTGGCATTGAACATATTTCTTGTGAAAACATATTGTTGGGTGTGTTTAGTTTATTTTTTATTTGTTTTTAAGCCACTCTGATCATCACTACTTCTTAATTGGTGTTACATAACACTATTTTCACTTAAGTTAATTATTGATTAATGCTCAAATCTGCCATTTTATTTGTTTGTGTTTCTGACCCATTGCTTATTCCTGTTTCTGTTTTAGTGCCTTCCTATGTAGTATTGTGCTTGACTAAGGATCCAGTTTTGCTTATTTACAGTGTTTCTATTGTATTGCTTTGTGCGTGTTTCTTAGAAATTTCTCTGGGAGACTTCATATCTCAGTTTCGCCGCTGTGTCTCCCTGAAGTGTGGCAGGTTAACTTTGCTTCCGTTGGTTCCCCTACCATCCCCACTTCTTAAATATGGTTGACTTGACTATCACGTGGTGTTGGAATTATCTGGCAATTATCAAATAGATGACTTCAGTATGAGTTTGCTCTCGCACTGCTATAAAGAAATGCCTGAAACTGGGTAATTTATAAAGAAAAGAAGTTTAATTGGTTCATCTCCCACCTGGCCCCTCCTTCCACACTGGAGATCACAATTCCACATGAAGTTTGGGCAGGGACACAAATCCAGACCATATCAACTCAGATGGGAAGAACAGGCTCTTCCTGCTGTCACCTTTTCCTTTGTAATGCTCCCAAACTCCATTGCTATTTCGTTTTGCTTTTAGGACTTCCTTAAGCCAGTCTTCAAAGACAGGTTTGCTGGCCACAAATTCCCCTTGTTTTTCTCATCAGACAGTGTCTTTATTTTCCCTTTATTATGGAAAAATCTTTTCACCAGATACAGAATCTGTGGCTGATGGTTATTCTCATTTAGCACAAGGAAAACCTTTTACCACTGTGTGTGGCCTCCGCAGTTTCAGAGGGAGAGTCTGCTGTCATTTGAATTGCTGTTCTGTGGATAACGCATTGTTCAGCTCCTGTCCCTTTCAAGACTTTTGCTTTGTTACCCTTCAGGAGTTTCATCACGATGCACATTAGCCTGAATTTACTTGAGTCTATCCTCTTTGGGGTTCACGTAGCTCTTCTAGCTCTTTCAGTCTATGTGTTTACATCTTTTGCCAGATCTGGGAAGTTTTCAGTCATTATTTTATTCAAATACTCTTTCGTCTCACTCTCTTCTATTCTTCCCCCTGAATTCTTATGAGATAAAAGTTGGGATTTTTTGGTTGTTGTCCCATTGGTCCCTGAGCTCTGTTTATTTTGAGATTCTTAAATTCTGTCTTCTCTCTGTCATCAGATCATGTAAATCCCATCAACCCATCCTCATAGCCATGGACCCTGTGCTCTGCCATCTCTACTCTGCTGCTGAGCTCATCTGGTGAGTTTTATGTATTCAGTGATTGTATTTTTTAGCTATATAATTTCAGTTTGTTTTTAGCATAAGTTCTATGTTTTTGCTGATTTTTTTCTCATTTGTTTCAAGATAATTTGTAACTGGTTGTTGAATTACTACTATGACGGCCCTTAAAAATCCTTGGCCGCAGTTTTGACATCTGGTTCATCTCAGGGTTTGGTGATGGTTGATTGCCTTTGTTAAAGTTGTGATATTCCTGGTTCTTGGGATGATGAGTGATTTTTTGCTGTGTCCTGGGCATTTTGTCTGTTACGTTAGGAGACCCCGAGTCCTTAAATTTCCTATTGAAGCAGCATGTCCTGGTGTTATTGTGGTCGTCTCGGTTTCTGTGCTGTGCTGGGTTCCACTGGAGTCTGCTGGTGGTGTCTGGGGCAGGAGGAGCTTCTGGGGCTGGTGGTACGGGGAACCCCGGCTCTTCATCTCAGTGGAGGACAGGACTCTTCAGCCTGGGGAGGAAAGGGCTTCCCAGGCTGTGCTGCTTGCATTAGCTTCACCTTTGCTGGTGTCCCTTGGAGGCCTGGTGTCTGTGTTTCTTGTGAGGAAGGAGAACTTCGGGTTTGTAGAACCAAGAGGCTGCCTGGCCCAGCTCTTGCGATGAGATCCCCTCCTGCTGGTGCCTGGTCTTGTCTGGATGTGTCCAGGTTGGGGAGGAAGCTGAGACCCCACAGGGAGGTGAGGACACCTGTGGTACAGGACGCTCTGGCCAAGCCCCTGGCCTTCCGGGGCTCACCTGCAGCTGGTGGCAGAACCCGTTCCCTCCAGGGGGACAGAGCCTCCCTGCTGCCTTCTGCTGCTCAGGCCCAACACACGCTGGGTTGGTACTTTAAAGAGTGTGTTTGTGTCATTACTCAGATTAAAAAAAATGAGTTCCAGAAGCTAATGGAATTTGGTATCTTACAGTCCTCTCTTGCTTAGTTGGCACCACCTAATGGAGCTTTTCTTTCTTCAGAAACAATTGCCAAATTAACCCGCTAACAGGTCCTGATCCAATAGTTTCCACACCTGGCTGCATTTTCCTTTACCTAAAATGATAAAATTCTGCAACAATGTGGTTCTCAACAGAATGAATGGATTAGCCCATCCGTGGTGGTGGCAAAGGGTGACCAGCAGTCTTTGAAGCTCTTCAAGTCAATACAGAGGCACCTGCCAGGCTGTGTCCTGAGGTTGGCATCTGGAAACCTCTTAAAATCCACACGTCCCAGCTCAGACTGCTGGCAGATTAGTCACGTTTCGTGGTTATAAAGTACTTTCAAGGGTCAACGTATGCCATTACACTCACATTTCTATTACGCAGGAGCACCTTAACCATTGTAGATTAACTAACTATTATATTTTACGTCAGAATAAATACTTGGGTCTTAGGAAGAAGGGGAACAGCTGACAACCCCCTGCCCCCTAGTAAAGAGCAGCGTCAACATGAAGGCACGAAGGGGAATGACGTTGGGAACTGTGCACCAGCCAACACCCTGGCTCTGGTCTGGAGCTTGGTACTGACACCTGGAAGTGTGCTTGTGTCACTGAGCAGGTGAAACAGACTCAGCTTCCATCTGCAAAACCCACCCAAGTTTGGACACTGGACAGGGAGCTTCTGTTTCCACATCTTTCTCCTCCAGGGGCTTATATGTGACCTTGGCCATTGAGAGGCATGTTCACGGCAAGGTCTTCAGACAGTACGCAGAAGAGTCCTAGAGCATACAAGGGTCCTGTTGGGTGGACAATCCATGGGCCGCAGGCAGATCACAGTTGGTGGAGAATCCTCACCCTCCAAGCCCCAGAGGGCAGTGGGAAGATGTGTTCTCCCCAGGGAACCTGCGTGCTCACCTGTCCTGCGGTTCTGCAGGTGTGGCCTGTCTCTCCCATGTGGCACAGGCAAGGGTTGGGGCTGGGCCGGCTCTTCAGCTGCCTCTGTGCTGCCTGTATGAGCCCTGATGGAGCTTGCTCAGGCCTCAGGGTCATCCATGGCCACTGCCCACCCACCTGCCTTCCTCTCCACCTGCAGTCAGTCACCCTCATTTTTACCCTGGGCCTTGGCCATCTGCTTCTACTCTTCCATCTCAGAGTCCACTGTTTTGACAAACACTTCATGTCCAGCCTCACTTGGGTAACTCACTTTTGACGTTAGAAAGCATTTTCTTCTTCCAACAGAATCTGGATTTGTTTAAAATGCTTGTTTTGGATGTGGGCTTCAAGGGTCTGTTCAGGGAGAAACAAGCAAACAAGGAAGGGTCACCCATTCCCCTCCTTCCACAGTGGTCTCTAACAGACCAGTTTCCATGAGGCCAAGGTGGATGTGTGCCTCCAAGAGAGGGTTCTTGGATTTTGCACAAGAAAGAATTCTACGCAAATTCATAAAGTGAAAGCAGTTTATTAGGAAAGTAAAAGAATAAAAGAATAGCTACTCCACAGGCAGAGCAGCCGCGAGGGCTGCTTGTTGCCCATTTTTATGGTTATTTCTTGATGATATGCTAAACAAGGGGTGGATTTTCATGTCTCCCCTTTTTGGGCCATATAGGGTAACTTCCTGATGTTGCCTTGGCATTCGTAAGCTCTCATGGCGCTGGTGGGAGTGTAGCAGTGAGGACAGCCAGAGGTCACTCTCGTCGCCATCCTGGTTTAGGTGGGTTTTGGCTTCCTTACTGCAACCCGTTTTATCAGCAAGGTCTTTATGATCTGTATCCCGTGCCAACTTCCTATCTCAACCTGTGACTTAGAATGCCTTAACCATCTGGGAATGCAGCCCAGTAGATCTCAGCCTTATTTTACCCAGCTCCTATTCAATATGGAGTTGCTCTGGTTTAAACGTCTCTGACACTTTTAGAGGAAGCTCTGTGGAGCCCAAGACGGGCAGGTGTCAGCCGCTGGAAGAGCAGGGAGAGGGACAATGGTGCTTTGGGAAGACAGAATGGTGTTTCCAACCTTGAAGACAGAGTGAGAATGGATTGTTGGGGAAACCGCCTGAAACACAGATTAAGAATGAAGCTCAGGCCAGGGCAGGGGAGGGTCAGGTGGTGGAGCCTCTGATGCCAGGGCTGGGGGTGTTTCACCTTATCCTGGAAGCCGTAGTGGTAAGCAGAGTAATGGACCCCCAAAGACGCCCTCACCCTAATCCTGGGACCTGCGAGATTCTCGTGTTTCATGGCAAAGGAGGACTAAGGCTACAACTGGAAATCAGGCTGCCAATCAGCTGACCTGAAAGCCAGGGTTGTCCTGGACCATCAGTGGGCCCAGCATGATCACAGGAGCACTTAGATGTGGAAGAGGGAGGCAGAAGATTCAAGAGGGATTCCAGAGACTCAATAGGTCACTGCTGACTACAAGGCTGGAGGAAGGGGCCATGTGAAAAGGAAGGTGGAAAAGGTAAGGACAAGGTTCTCCCCAGAGCCTTGAGAAAGAAGTGCAGTCCTGCAGGCGCCTGGATTGTAGCCCAGGGAAACGCACATTTGACTCCCGACCTCAAGACTGTGAGATAATAGATTTACCCTGTTTAAAGTCACTGCAGTTGTGGTGGTTGCTAAGGCAGCCATAGGCATGGACAGACATGCCGCAGGAAGGCTGTTGTGAGCAGAATTTCAGCTAAGGGTCTTCCAGCAAAGGGCCATCATGAACAGAATTTGTATACAAGTGCCCTTGATGAGAACACACCTGTAGGATTGGGCGGCAGGACAACAGCCCGGACCCCAGGTGTGGACTCCTGCAGGAATCCAAGCACAGGTAGACGGCTGTGTGGTCAGGGCAGTGGCAGCAGTGATAGGGTGGAGGCAGGCAAGCGCTTGAAGGATAAGAAGTAGGCAGAAATTCCGGGGCTTGGGACCCACTGCCTGGAAGGAACAGGGGATGATGGTGTTCAGGAGTGGGCTTCTCTGGGTGATGGTGACCCCAAGAACTGAGGAGGAGGTCGATGGGGGTCTGAAGGGTCTTCATGAGCCTTGGACGGGTTGGCTTTAGGTACGCATGGGAAATACGCAGAGGGTGGCTCAGAGACAGTTGTAGGAGTGGAGAGGGAAGTTCAGAAGTCGTTGGGGTACAAACAATAGCTGAGGTTGACCAAGGGATTGAGAAGGAAGGAACTGAGAAAAGAACGAGGTGGAGCTGGAGGAGGAGCAGAAGGCCAGGATGCAGGAACACAAGGTCAGAATAAGAGGGGCAATAGCAAGTAAAGGACCCTGTAGGGAAAAGAGAGGGAAACATAATGAAAATAAGTAGAAAAACAGAGAGAGCAAGGCTGCAGAAGGGATGTTGTCACTCAGAAGCCTGTTAACATGGTGACATTGCCTAGGACTCCTCAATGAATACGCAGTCACGTTTCTATAGTCTGTGAGATCCTTCCTGGGAGTGTAATTGCATCTCCTCTCCCCAGCCCAGTGAAGAAAGACAGAGAGGAATGAGTGGAATTGGGTTGTGATGTAGAAGAAGGTAGAGTCAGCCCAATTCTTAGGGCATGGCAGTCACTAAAAGCCGCTAAGAACTGGACGAACTCTACCATCTTCCATATCCCAGAACATGACTCAGAATGCCGTTCTCTCTGTCTCTAAAATAAAGGATCTTTGAAGAACCCGGGCCAAATGCTTGTTAGCCTCAGCAGTATGAACACAACCACGGGGCTCCTCCTGGTTTCTTCTTCAGCCATAACTGGTGATGGACGTTCTGAGCTCCATTTGCGTAACTCTCTGAATGCCTGTATTTTATGCTGCTTCTCTTTAAACAAAGAGACAAATTGCCCTTGAAGACAATACCTCAGATGCGATGTTGCCCTGTGGAGCAAGCTGATGCCCTGATCCTTCCTGCTCCACACATCCAATGCAGCCAGGGATCCCGGCTGAGCCCAGCCAATGGCTTCCCATCCCTGCTCCACACTTTCTAGCCGACTTCCCTGTGGCATGTCTATGGAGATTAAGATAAATTAAAACATTCAGAGCCCTTAGAGCCATGCAGGATGTACTCAACAGCGGAACTGCCGCTCCCTGGAGCTGGGCCTGCGTGCACCAGAGCCAAGTCTCAAATTTCCGGGAATTCTGTGAGCCAGTGGTAGCTTGAAATCAGCCACAGTAGGAAATTGGCAGATATGACAAACTGGGTTTTTGTTTTTGTTTTTAGTTTTGGAGAACCAGTGGTTAAACATTTACCAGCATACTGCTGGGTCGCCTTTTGAATATTTTAATAGAGGCTTGTTTGTTTAACCTACTTGTAGAATCATTTTATCTCCTTATTTTACTTATCATAATTATTTGGAATTTAATTTTTCATTTGTTAATGTCTTCCTCCGGACCTCACTACCACCACCCAGCTTTTGTCATCCTCAAGTTGGATAAGTCTGTTTGTTTTAGTATAACACCTTCTACAATTCACTGACGAAATATTGCAAAAGATGAACTGAAACAGAATCTGAAAAGAAGCAGAGAGTTGCAGAGGGAGGATCTGCGGGGTCCGGGGTGGTGAACAAGGAAAGCCTCAGCTCACTGAGCAGGGCAGGGCCTTGGAAGGTGCTGGCTGGATCACAGGCTCCACAGAAGGCGGGAACAAGGCTCTGGACCAGCAAAGCAGCCAGAGGCATCACTGGGCCATGGCCAGGACAGGGCCATGGGAACACCGGGAGCCCCCTCTGTGCACCTGCACCGGGCATCAGCAGCTGCGGCCACCAGGATCCACCTTCCTTTTTCCAGATGCCCCTCTCTCAGTGTTCAGACCCGAAGGGTCATTCTGCTGCCTAGTTGTGGAATTACAGAAAGCACATTGCCTGGCTTCAGTTTTCCATTTTCTAAATCGGTCCTCACTGTGGAAATTCTCTACAGGAAGACGAGAGTAGTCAAAAAACTTCCAGTGAGGACTGTGGCACACGCACTAGGTGACCCCAAATTGCACAGACCCAATTTCCCACACTTGCACTTACCAGTAAGTGTTTCTCCTTCATTCAATTCTAGGACCACTCATGTAACTAACATGCACTCAGCTTCTTTCTAAAGGAACAGCCCTGTTTTCTGAGTTTTTGCACGTAGCTCTAAGTTCTCCTACATACTTTGAGGTTCCATCTCAACATTCCTCAAGTCAAGGTCAACCTTTCTATAGAAAAGAGTCAAGGACAGTGATCCCATAAAAATAATAAAGGAAAGAAAGAGAAAAAATGATGCAAGAGCAAAGAAAATGAAATTTAAAAAGACACAGCTAAGGACTTTTCTTGGAAACAATCTATCCAAGGAGTAAGTGGGGAACCTGTCCTAGGATAAGTGGCGTCTCAGAGGATGGCTGGGATTCTTCAAGACATCACCGAGCCACCAAAGTCCCTTCTGACTTTGGTGGATCAGCTGCATTGACTCCAGCCGGACGAAGCGGGAAGTGGACACTGTGTTAAAGATTCCTTGCGGATGGCCGAAGGAGAATGGAGACAAAACGCCTCTCAAGTCAGGAGGGATGGGCAAGTGGTCTCATGCCACAGAGAGTTCCAGTAAATTCAGGGCAGAAAAAAAGCCCTAGACTGACCGTCAAGTGAGGAAGTCATTGCTGTACTTGACGGAAGCGGACGTGGCGGAATGTGAAGCAGAGCTCGCACAGAACCATTTAGGCTGTAAAGGGAGGGTGGGGAAAGGAGTGAGGTCGGAGGAGAGCACGGCCTCCTGCTTCTGAACTGGGTCCCATTCCAGCAGCTTCAGCATTGGGAGCTTGTTAGAAATGCAGGTGCTCAAGCTGAAGTTTCACAACCACAGGTGTGGCTAGATCTTCAAGGGAGCTTTACTTCAATAAGAAGGAGAGGAGCAGGTGACAGGTGCCATCCTGGCTGTGATCCTATAAGTGCCCAGTGTTCGGCTCAGGAGGCTGAGTGGGTGAATCGGCTGAGGCCGGACGAGGGAGATGACTGTCAGAACCAGGTGCCAGGGAGGAGAAAGGGGGTATATCCCACAAGCAGAGGGCTCAGCTGGGGAAGACAGAGGCAGGGCTCTTCTTATGTGAGATTTTAAAAGCCTCCTAGGAACTTTTATTTCAAATATATCGGCTGGGCACACTGGTTCACGCCTATAATCCCAGCACTTTGGGAGGCCAAGGTGGACAGATCACCTGAGTTCAGGGGTTCAAGACCAGCCTGGCCAACATGGTGAAACTTCTTCTCCTCTAAAAATACAAAGAACAAAATTAGCTGGGCATGGTGGTGGGGGCCTGTAATCCCAGCTACTCAGGAGGCTGAGGTAGGAGAATTGCTTGAATCCGAGAGGCAGAGGTTTCAGTGAGCCGAGATTGCACCATTGCAGTGAGCCGAGATAGCGCCATTGCACTCCAGCCTGGGTGACAAGAGCAAGGCTCCATCTCAGAAATAAATAAATAAATACATATATACACAGATTATTCTCCCTGCCCTTAGAGTCGATTAGTGAATATATATCCATTTTCAAAATCATCAAAAAAGCTTTCACTACTATCTTCATTTACCCAGATTCAAATAGCCCCAATGTCTTAAAGTAAAATACCAAATGCCTGTTTTCCAGAGAACCAACATCTTCAATATATTCTGCTGTTTAGTGTGTTAAGTAATTTAGGTGAACCAGAAACATGTTCCATCCTGAGAACCCAAGAATCTTTGTTTACATTTATTTTAATCCCCAGTGAATTATTTAAAATAACTATGCGTGTTATTATATTGTTTTTATCAAGGGCATTTGAGCATTTTATGACATTAATTATAGTCTGTGGTTATCTGTGTAGCGTAAATTGAATACAACAGAAACAGTGCATTCTGTTGGGCAGAAACATCCATAGTGGGTGTGATGGTTAATACTAGGTGTCACCTTGCTGGGACTGAAGGATGCCTTGATGGTTGGTAAGTTATTGTTTCTGGGTGTGTCTGATGGCACTGAAGGATGCCTAGATGGCTGGTAAAGAATCGTCTCTGGGTGTGTCTGATGAGACTGAAGGATACCCAGATGGCTGATAAAGAATCATTTCTGGGTGTGTCTGAAGGGACCAAAGGATGCCTAGATGGCTGGTAGAGTATTGTTTCTCAGTGTGTCTGGGAGGGTGTTGCCAGAGGAGATGGACAGTTGAGTCAGTGGACTAGGAGAGAAAGGCCCACCCTCGATGTGGGTGGGCACCATCCAATTGGCTGCCAGCTCAGCTAGAACACAGCAGGCGGGAGAGGGTGGGATGAGCAGTTTGCTGAACCTCCTGGCTTCCTTCTTTCTTCTCCCTGTGTCAGATTCTCGCTTCTGCTCCTCCTGCCCTCGGACATCAGGCCCCAGATGCTTCGACCTTTGGATTTTGGGACTTGCACCAGTGGCTTTTCTGCGGGCTCTCGGGCCTTTGGCCACAGACTGGAAGCTATGCTGTAAGCTTCCCTGCTTTTGAGGCTTTTGGGCTCAGACTGAGCCACTGCTGGCTTCTCTCTTCCCCAGCTTGCAGACGGTGTTGTGATCATCTGAGCCGTTTCTCCCTAAGACACTCCCTTTCCCGGGTGCATAAATCTTATTAGTTCTGTCCCTCTGGACGACCCTGACTACTTTGGTGCGTTCTTCAGTGACTTGCAGTTTTTATCTGGTGTTAGATATGTGTCTTAAAAATACTATTACTATTGACACAGTGGTATTGCTTTAAAATAATTTTTGTAGCATCATTCACCACTATTTACTTAATGGGAGACTGCTTTAACAAAAGCAAACCGTCCCTTTTCCATATTCAAAGGAGTAGCTACATTCAGTGGTTTGGTGAAATTCAGAGGGATGTGTCTACTTAGAGGTGTTCTCCACCAAAAAGAAAAGCAGGTTCTCTGTTCCGAGGCTCAGAGAAAAGCGGAGGGAAAAACAAAGAACTGTTAATAAAATTCCGATGGAAGGGGTCACACTTTTATGTACTTGCAGGGAGTGTATCGACTTTTAATCCTGAAAGAGGAGAGTGGTTTTGATTCTTTTGGTCAGATTTATAAAGTAGGTTTCTTTCTAAAAATCTGTCTTGAGCATAAAAATAGCCCCCCTCTGTCTATTTTTAAAGAAAAAGCCATGATGTGAATACATCATGTTTTCCTTACAATTTGTAAAAACACTTTGATTTCTGCTTATGATGGAAAAAAAAACAGAGGCATTCCCGAGTCTCCTCCTCCCTAAACCTGATGGAAATGTGAAATTACTGATAGTGTCAACATTCAAGGCACAGCGCAGCGATGAGTGTGGTCTGCCGACCTCTAGGCTCCTGGCACCTTCAGCGGATGGGGCGTGGCTTCTTCGCGAAGGCGGCACTCGCTGCCACTTAAAGCACCAAAATAAGTCATAGGAATTTTATGTCAGTATTTGCGTGGCAGATGGAAAAGTCTACATGATTTTAAAATACATTTTCCTTTAAAATAAACTGAACAGGATTCTAAAATTAAGGAAGTTCAACAATGGCAATATAATGAAATTGATTCTTGTAAAACAGCTTAATGGCTTTCAGTAAATGACTTACTCTAGGTTGTTAATAAGACCAGTGTTCATGATACAATACTTGACCCAGACAGACCTCCCCACACAGTGTAGCTCTGTTTATCTGCCTGCCCGCTCTCCATCCACCCGCCCAGCCTCCACCTCTCCACACTCCTCCTCCATCTGCCCTCCCACCCCCAAATATCCATCCCCATCCCTCCACCTCCCCACAGCCCTCTCTGTGCCCATTTTTCCAGCCGAGAACTGACCATCCACCATCCACTCATCCCTCCTTCCCCAAACACCCCTCCACCCAACCTCCACCCTCCACAATCCACCACCTTTTGCTTGAGTGTCTACTGAGTAATAAGCAGATTGAGACAATGATAATGCAATTGTGAGAAGACACACTCTCAGGAGTTTCCCTTTCTATGGGAGAAACATGTGAGTATATAGGAAATTACAGTATACCATGTGTAGTACTATAATGAAATATTGACTTCCCAGATAATTAAAGGACAAACAGGAGTGGGGTGTGGGGATAAAGGGGGTTCCCTGGAAAGGGGAAGGGTGAAGAACCACGATGTGCAAAAAGAGGAGAGCATGGTGTAGCCAAGGAATATTAAATATTCTCATATGGCTGGAATATTGCATTTGGGAGGAGATGCACCTTATAAAATATATTTAGATTTTGAAACTATCTGATGACAGCAATGATGTTTAATTAGACCCTTCCCCACACAAAAAGAAAGAAAACTAAATGGATTTGATTAATATTTCACTAGTCTCACTTTTGCTATACTGTAAGTATCTCACTGGGAAATCAAAAATAATATTTTTATTCTGTGGCCATAACAAATTTATTACAAACATTGTCATGAGTGGTGGAGGCACAAGAAAAATCATGAGAAATTGTGTTTAGATTAATGAGACTGATAACCAATACCCCCTCCCCCAAAAAATGTATCTTAAGAAGTCTATATCTCATTTATAATAGGCCAGAGATTTCCCTTTTGTGATGGTTTAAAGGAGGCAAGCTTTTACTGGAGCTAGGAATAATTCCCAAATTATTTGTGCCTGAGGCTTATGCAAGACCCACATAAGAGTTATGTATTAGAAATAGTTCTGATTATAGAAATTCAAAATGAGAAAAATAGCACCTTTCTCTTGACTTTCTTCCCATTGAACAAACAAACAAAAATACCAATGAACAAATTTTAGAAAAAAAAAATCAAAGATGATACCAATAGAAAATAATTTGAACTCAAAGCTAGAATTGATTCTAATGTTTATTTCCTTCAGAATAGCATTGCAGTTCCTTTGACGATGCTATTGCAATAATCTATGAAAATAAAGAGAGAAGAAACAGCCAGCTGGTTCTTCACGTCCAACGAGGGCACACTCTCCGCGGAGCCGCCCTTTAGAATGCTTGACCTTCACACAGACAAGCGTTTACAGGACTGTTCAAGGAACTGTGCAGATAACCAACGGAAACAGGAAGGTGGCACTGGGAACATTACACAATGTGAGCATAGGGTATGGATGCTCAAGCTTCTCTAGCCTGTGCCCCTGCCTGGGACCACGCCGCGTCACCCCCATGGACGGGCACCCCTCCGAGTGGACACTGCCTCCCCCACTCCGGCGACTGAGCATCTTAACTCAGTGCCTAGTCTGGTGGGAGGAAGCTCTGGGCTCACCTAAACCCTCCCTATTGAAATCTAAGCCCATTTCCTCTTTTCCTATTGTCAGTGTAGAGAGGAACAGCTGGTCACCACCCTCCACATAATAACCCTTCAGCATCCTGAAGATGGTTATTAGGTCAGCTTCTCTTCTCCAGGCTAAATAATCACAGATCCTTTAATCTTCCTCATAGGTCCTATTTTCCGAGTCTTTAATCGTTTCTGCTGCTCTCTACTGAATCCCTTTCAGCTGCTTAAGTCCTGGTGTGTCACCTCTTCAGAGGGGTGGCACGCACCGTTTGAAAAGCTGGGCAGCCGAAGACGTAGCAGGTATGCTTCCAGTGACAGAGACGTAGCAGGTATGCCTCCAGTGACAGAGACGTAGCAGGTATGCCTCCAGTGACAGAGACGTAGCAGGTATGTCTCCAGTGACAGGCAAATTCTGCCCCGCAGTACAGCCAAATGGCTGTGAAAGCCGCTCCTCTCCATTCCTTCGGGCAGGTGGCAAACAGGGCAAGACACTCACCTCCTCCCCACTGGCAGAAACAGAATCATGACAGTGGTAACGACAAACATAAAAACTAAACTGATGACACAAAAACAAGAGACTGAGACCAATGTCAAGTTTTTAAAACTGTAACTATGGCAGTTGGGATAATATAAATAATTACCATTTGGACTGGATAATGCATCTCATGTGATTTTTAAAAAATAATTCACAAGCTTCCTACATTGGTCTTTTTTGTTTTTAAATTTCCAAATGACTTTGTTCATCCTTTTCAGCACAGGGTGTAGGGCTTCTTCTGTCAGATTCCAACTCCATCGACTTCAGTTCCCACAATAGGGCCTTGCGAGCTCAGATGCTGGTGGGAATCAACCTGAAGGCCACCTGGCCAGCCCCCCGAGAGCTTGGCTGCTGCGTGTGCTGTGGCCTGGGCTTCAGCGTGTTTGCAAAGCTCTCCAGGTGAACATAACGTGCACCCAGGGTGAAACCGTAGCCGTGAACGTCTCCCAGGCAGCTCCCCACACACATGCTGGTAGGATCAGTGCACTGCACTCCCTGGGCTGACCCTTGTATCTCCTCTGACCATTTAGTTAGATTTCTTGGTCATGATTAAATCTGTTCCTATTCTCTATGGTGTTATCTGCTCCTTCCAGCTTGGTTTCTTTGTACACTTAATGAACATGCTTCCCATCCTGTCATTCAGAAAACTGATGAAAGTGCTTAAACAGCATTGAACCCAGGATTTTCCTAAGGGAAGCACCACCTGTTATGTTCTTTCATATTGACATTGAGCCACTTGTAAGTATGCTTTGAGTCCAGCCTCCAAGTATGATTTTACTAATGATTTAGGCAGTCTTTTCCCACATGTCAATTGGAATTTCACACACAATGAGCCCAAACATCACAGAAAACAATGGGGAACTGGGGTGGAGTTTCATTTTTCCTGTGGCTTAAGTGGAACATTTCTTTTCTATCTGATTAAAATTGTCTTGTGGATTTTCTTTATTGATTAGCTACATACAAAAGCAGTTAACACTATTTCTGAAAACAGAATGAACTTCTTTAAACTAATAATATAATATTTCATTCACATTAATTTTTTAATATTTAAAATATAACCAAGCATATAATAGCTTCAATTAGTTTTCAGAATATGTTTTCAAAGTCAGGATCTATTTTTTGAACTTTTATTTTAGGTTCAGGGTACATGTGCAGGTTTGTTATATAGGTGAATTGCATGTCCTGGGGGTTTGGTATATAAATTATTTCATGACAAAATCCCAACAAGCATAGTCCCTGATAGGTAGTTTTTGGATCCTCACCCTCCTCCCACCCTCCACCCTCCATTAGGCCCTGGTGTCTGTTGTTCTCCTCTTCATGTCCGTATCAAACTCAAGATATTTTATTATTTTTTTTATTTTTATTTTTTATTATACCTTAAGTGTTAGGGTACATGTGCACAATGTGCAGGTTAGTTACATATGTATACATGTGCCATGCTGGTGGGCTGCACCCATTAACTCGTCATTTAGCATTAGGTATATCTCCTAATGCTATCCCTCCACCCTCCCCCCACCCCACAACAGTCCCCAGAGTGTGATGTTCCCCTTCCTGTGTCCATGTGTTCTCATTGTTCAATTCCCATCTATGAGTGAGAACATGCAGTGTTTGGTTTTTTGTCCTTGCGATAGTTTACTGAGAATGATGATTTCCAGTTTCATCCATGTTCCTGCAAAGGACATGAACTCATCATTTTTTATGGCTGCATAGTATTCCATGGTGTATATGTGCCACACTTTCTTAATCCAGTCTATCATTTTTGGACATTTGGGTTGGTTCCAAGTCTTTGCTATTGTGAATAGTGCTGCAGTAAACATACGTGTGCATGTGTCTTTATAGCAGCATTATTTATAGTCCTTTGGGTATATACCCAGTAATGGGATGGCTGGGTCAAATGGTATTTCTAGTTCTAGATCCCTGAGGAATCGCCACACTGACTTCCACAATGGTTGAACTAGTTTACAGTCCCACCAACAGTGTAAAAGTGTTCCTGTTTCTCCACATCCTCTCCAGCACCTGTTGTTTCCTGACTTTTTAATGATTGCCATTCTAACTGATGTGAGATGGTATCTCATTGTGGTTTTGATTTGCATTCTCTGATGGCCAGTGATGACACGCATTTTTTCATGTGTCTTTTGGCTGCATAAATGTCTTCTTTTGAGAAGTGTCTGTTCATATCCTTTGCCCACTTTTTCATGGGGTTGTTTGTTTTTTTCTTGTACATTTGTTTGAGTTCATTGTAGATTCTGGATATTAGCCCTTTGTCAGATGAGTAGGTTGCGAAAATTTTCTCCCATTTTGTAGGTTGCCTGTTCACTCTGATGGTAGTTTCTTTTGCTGTGCAGAAGCTCTTTAGTTTAATGAGATCCCATTTGTCAATTTTGGCTTTTGTTGCCATTGCTTTTGGTGTTTTAGACATGAAGTCCTTGCCCATGCCTATGTCTTGAATGGTAATGCCTAGGTTTTCTTCTAGAGTTTTTATGGTTTTCGGTCTAACGTTTAAGTCTTTAATCCATCTTGAATTAATTTTTGTATAAAGTGTAAGGAAGGGATCCAGTTTCAGCTTTCTACATATGGCTAGCCAGTTTTCCCAGCACCATTTATTAAATAGGGGATCCTTTCCCCATTGCTTGTTTTTCTCAGGTTTGTCAAAGATCAGATAGTTGTAGATGTGCAGCGTTATTTCTGAGGGCTCTGTTCTGTTCCATTGATCTGTATCTCTGTTTTGGTACCAGTACCATGCTGTTTTGGTTACTGTAGCCTTGTAGTATAGTTTGAAGTCAGGTAGCGTGATGCCTCCAGCTTCGTTCTTTTGGCTTAGGATTGACTTGGCGATGCGGGCTCTTTTCTCAAGCAAAACAAAACAAAACAGACAAACAAACAAAAAATGTTTCCACTACTTTAGGTGAGGCCCTTATCAGCATTGAAGCATATGGCATTAAAATATCTCAAACTCAAGATATTTTAATGCCATATGCTTCAATGCTGATAAAGGCCTCACCTAAAGTAGTGGAAACATTTTTTGTTTGTTTGTCTGTTTTGTTTTGTTTTGCTTGAGACAGAGTCTAGCTCTGTCGCCCAGGCTGGAGAGTGCAATGGCGTGATCTCAGCTCACTGCAACCTCCGCCTCCCGGGTTCAAGTGATTCTCCTGCCTCAGCCTCCAGAGTAGCTGGGATCACAGGCGCTGGCCACCACCCCCAGCCAATTTTTGTATTTTTAGTACAGACGGGGTTTCATTGTGTTGGTCAGGCTGGTCTTGAACTCCTGACCTCATGATCTGCCTGCCTCAGCCTCCCAAAGTGCTGGGATTACAGGTAAAAGCCACTGTGCCAGGTCAAGTAGTGGAAACTTTTAAAATCAAAATCTAAACAAGTTTTAGATTCATTCAATGAGTATTCATTGAACACCTACTATAAGCCCAAAAGATCAATACAAATGCATTCTGAGCCCTTTTCTATCCATGTCTATACTTGGTAGATGGCCTTACTCTTGGACAAGGATGCTGAACCAACTCTAGTCATAGCACATTGCGGTTTTTCTCAGAGGGAGTCTGTGCTTCCTAGATAGAGACAGAAGAAAGCAACCTCTCTGAAAACAGTGACACATTTCTTTAGATTTGGAAACTGGAATATGATTGGCTTCAACCACTTTAAAATGTCTCCATCCTTTATTATTGCTATTAATCAAAGACAGCCAGGAGAAAATGTCATCTTCTGATTAAGAGATGACTCTTTTTTCCTTTAAAAAAAAATTCCTAGTTTTGTCTATGCATTAGTCAGCAATGTGATACCAAGATGTAAGTCTTTGTCTAAACAAGGAATGGGAGAAATAAAACATATTTTAACCTGTCACCCTGGGTGGGCTTCTTGTGTTCTTCCTAGTTTAGCAATAAAATAACATTGTTTCAAATGTGGCAATTTCCTTTTATTCTTGAAACAAGCAAACTGTAAATTGCAAAACAGAACAGGATAAAAGCATAATTACTGCTTTTATTTATTCATACCATATTAATGTAATATAATTATCCAGTAAGTAGGCAGACTCTTATGAATATTCAACAATGATGGAAACAAAATGCTGCAAAGTGGTTATTCTAATGAACACATATAAAACAAAAACTTTAAGGGATGAAATAGTTTTTTGGTATGTTTTAAAATGACGCCTGACAGCTGAAGTGTTCCACAGTGGAGTGGAGGCGGAGGCTGGGGGAAGGCAGATGCCAGGTCCTGGAAGGAAACAGGGAGAGATTCTTACCCATCCCCATCACGTTTGCACTACGTGCACCGGGGAGGGACTAGAGCAACTCATCAAATCTCCAGAAATAAAAATGGAAGAAAAGTGGAAACATCAGGCAGCTTGAAGTTCCGCCACACAGTGGCCACGGTGCTCAGAGCCTTCCCCAGGAGTTAAAATCAGTAATTGGCAAGAGAAGGTCAGTGCCACATTGGACACTGGGAATGCAGAGTGCCGGGCAGAGCAGCTCCTGGGGCACAGCAGGCCTGGGTGGCAGCGTGGAGGGTGGGGGAAGGAGGAGCCCTGTGGGTGGCCCTGGCGCCAGAACCGGGACCCACGGGAGATGCACAGCGTGGGAGGGAGGAGCCCAGTCTTGATGTTCGAATGGGCACATCTTGGTTTCTGGAAGCTGTAGCTCAGAAAAAAACTCAAACTCCCGCGTATGGCTCGGACGCCCTGGTTTCAGGTCTGATTGGGTTGGATTCAGCCCGCATGTACACCAGTTTGTAAGACTGATGTCACTGTGCACTTTCCACCTCAAATCAAAGTTGATCTGAAATAGGCATAGTGAATAAAGGAGATCTCAGCTTAAAATGGAACAGTCTGTTACAATCATATGGAATATTTCTGAGCTCTCTGAGCTCTGTGCACCAGCACTGTTGATCACTTTGCCTTATTTTGCCTAATCCTGACATAGCTTTGTGAACGCTGTACGTTTTTAGTCTTCCTGCTACAGACGAGGAAACAGAATCTAAGAGAGATTAAATTACTTTTCCAAGATTGATTTCCCAAGAGCTGGTAAGGGGCATCCATTCATTCATCCATTGATTCCGTAAGTGGGGACTAAGCAGTTACCACATTCTAGGTGGTGGGGTGACAGTGATGAGACCCATAGATACAGTCCATCCTCATTGCATTTACTGCCCAGAAGAAGAGGCGGGCGTTAAACTCCAGTACCAAATATACAAAGGGGTAGGATATAATGAATACGGTGAAAAAGTAAAGGACTGCATTTAGAAAGCAACACGTAACGTGAGATCAGGGCACGAATATGAAATATCCAGGCAAAAAAGTGTATAAGTTTATTCAGAGAAGAGGGAAGAGCTCATGCCAAGAGCCCAGGAATGGAAATGTCGTGTGACTGAAATGTGGACAAAATGAAGGTGTACTGATGAGAGATAAGCCTGCGAGTTTGGTCAGTCAGGGGGAGCCATGGTTGCAGTTTACCTAACTGCAGCATAATTATTGCTAACACTTCATCTCATTCCCAGAAGCATCCTGGTTCCGACACTGATTGGTGTGGCTGTGTGAGCACACATCCTCTTCTACCTGAGTGGAGCACCAGCAGGATAGTCCACATGTCTCAGAATTTTATATATCCAACACATACGCTCTATGCTTATAACTTAGAAAATATGTTTTATATAAACAGAATACAACTATGGATAAAGTTACGATTTTTATAAAGATGAAAGTAGGCATGACATAAAAGACAGTTTTATTTAATGATCATTGGGGCTGCTTGTGGATCTGTAGATCTTTGGAAAATAATATGATAAAGACATTTATACTTCATAAATTGGTGTGTGTTCATGTCATAAAACTTGTTTTTCTTACCTTCACTTGAGCTAAATTACAGATTCTATTAAGATAATAAAAATATTCACATAACCTACGTACCAGTGGCCATAATGACAAATGAGATAACCCCTCTTAAAGCATTATCCTTTTTAGTTTTTCTTAATTTCCCTTGATAAATTTTACTGTCCCAAGGCAGACACAACTAGAACTGCCAATACAAGTTTTAAAGTAACAATTGGATTCAGAAAAATTTCAGAGGACATTAGGGTATCCAAGGCCATGGTGTCTACCTAAGCTGCAAGTCACAATAACTGTGCAGTTAGAAGAAGAACAAATGGAACCACACAGTGTGGCAAGAAGAAAAAGACTATCACAGTCCGTTAGTTACCTGTAGTACAAAGTATCTACATGAAGACTTTTTTCTTGAGCTCTTATGGCAAGACTTTTCAGAGAGTTAGGGAATAATGAAAAGCTGCCCAGAAGTAAGAAAAAGAAATACAGGCCCAAAGATTGACTTAAAATCACCCCAAGAAGCTAAAGACATAAATACCAAGAAAGGATCCTGATAGATCAGAGCACCTGGGAAGGGGCTTGGGCATACACAAGGCTCAAGGTCGTGCCATTGGAAAGCATGGCACTGGGGAGAGAAGATGGTGGATGAGGAAGGAGCAGCCCCTCTGGAGATCTGATGCAAATAAGAAGCAGGGGCTGGAGAGAATCTTAGGATCCTGTAAGACAAAGGACAAACTAAAGGACAAACCATCTCCCCTCACCTCTCCCCTCCAAGCCACAGCTTGCTACACCAGAGAAAAGGGCTTTTTGGACTAGGAGGCTTAAACCACTATGAACAAAAACAGTGAACTCAAAATGCGTATGTATAAACAAACCTTACATGCAAACTTACTATTAGAAGAAAACAGAAAATAAAAATCATTCAGGTGGTTACAGTTTTCTCTCTCAATTTCTTCTTTATAAAAAAAAGCATTATTCAAGCACTCCAGACTTAATTAAATGTCCTTGATAAACATTCTGCAATATTTTTTAAATGCAGCATCCACTTCAATAATTAAAAACAAAAATTAAGTAAAAAAGGAAAGAAATGTTGATTGAACTTGGGAAATAAAAGAAAATACAAAAGCATCTAAAATAATGACTAAGTCACAAGGCTATAAGAGAGAATAAATTTAAATAAAAATTCAATAAAAAATATTGGAGAAAGGAAAGAACAACCAACCAACCAAGAGAATAAAAATGAGACTAAAAAAACTGTCAGAAAGAAAGGGGTTGAAATGGGCAACAGGAGCTACTAAAGAAGTGAAATGAAACAATGGAACAGAATTAATTCACACAACTCTAGTGGAAGAGAACATTGAAGAAATAATAAAAGATAAGTCAACACATTGAAAGAACTTTCCAGATACCTGGCATAAATAACCCAGAATGATTTTCTCGGGGATGTATCCTATTAAAACAATTAGATTTTGATTTGAGTTCCTTATAAATTCTGGATATTCGACTTTGTCAGATACATAATTTGTGAATATTTTCCCCCATTCTGTAGATAGTCTGTTTACTCTGTTGATAGTTGATTTTGCTGTGCAGAAGTTCTTTAGTTTATGTAGGTCCCTCTTGCCAATTTTTGCTTTTGTTGCAATTGCTTTTGGGGACTTAGCCATAAATTATTTGCCAAAGCCAGTGTCAAGAAGGATATTTCCTAGGTTTTCTTCTAGGATTTTTATAGTTTAAGATCTTACATTTAAACCTTTAATCCATCTTGAGTTAACTTTTGTATATAGTTTAAGGAAGGGGTCCAGTTTCATTCTTCTACATGAGGCTAGCCAGCTATCCCAGCATCATTTATTGACTAGGAAGTCCTGCCCCATTGCTTATTTTTTGTCAGTTTTGTTGAAGATCAGGTGGTTGTAGGTGTGTGGATTTGTTTATGGGTTCTTGTATTGTGTTCCATTGGTCTATGCATCTCTTTTTGTATGAGTACCATGCTGTTTTGGTTACTGTAGCCGTATAGTATAGTTTGAAGTTGGGTAATGTGATGCTTCATGTTTTGTTCTTTTTACTTAGGATTGCCTTGGCTATTTGGGCTCTTTTTGGTTCCCTGTGAATTTTAAAATAGTTTTTTTTCTAATTCCATGAAAAAATGACTTTGGTAGTTTGATAGGAATAGTGTTGAATCTGTAAATTCCTTTGGGCAGTATGGCCATTTTAACAATATCGATTCTTCCAATACATGAACATGAAATGTTTTTCCATGACATAAATTGGTATTTGTGTTATCTCTGATTTCCTTCAGCAGTGTCTTAAAGAGATCTTTTACCTCCTTGGTTAGCTGCATTACTAGGTATTTCTCCTTTGTGTGGCCATTGTAAATGAGATTGCTTTCTTGATTTGACTATCACCTAGAATACTATTGGTATATAGAAATGCTACTAATTTTTGTACATTGATTTTGTATCCTAAAACTTTATTGCAATCATTTATTGATTTTAGGGGACTTTTGGCTAAGTCTTTTGGGTTTTCTAGGTATAGAATCATATTGTCAGCTAAGAGAGATGGTTTGACTTTCTCTCTTCCTATTTGTTTGCCTTTTATTTCTTTCTCTTGCCTGATTGCTCTGGCTAGCAATCTCATTACTGGGTATATGTCCAAAGAAAAATAAATAATTCCACCAGAAAAACACATACACTTGCATGTTTATTGCAGTGTTACTCACACTAGTTGCTCATAAATGGTGGATTAGATAAGGAAAATGTGGCACATATACACCATGAAATACTATGCAGCCATAAAAAGTGATGAAATCATAGCCCTTGCAGCAACACGGCTGCAGCTGGAGTCTGTAATCCTAAGTGAATTAACACAGGAACATAAAACCAAATACCACATTCTCACTTACAACTGGGAGCTAAACGTTGGGTACTTATGGAAATAAAAGAGCAGCAGTAGACATTGCAGACCACCAGAGAAGGGTGGAGGGAAAGGTGGATTGACAACCACCTAGGGGGAACTATGTTCACTACCTGGGTGAGGGGATCCACACCCCAAACCTCAGTGTCATGTAATATACTCATGTAGTAAATCTGCACATGTACCCCCAGAATCTAAAATATGAGTTGAAACTATCAAAAAAGAAATAAAACTAAAACTTTTGCATTTTAGAAAACAATCAGATTTTAAGAAAAAAAAAGTCTGCAGGGCTTCAAGGGAGAAAGATCAAACACCTTCCCAGAGCAAGAGAATTAGTTTGACCCCAGAATTCCCAGAAGTAATAAGCAAACAAAATAATAACAGTAATAATAGTGATGACGGCACAATAATTTCAAGAAAATCAAGGGAAAAGGAAGACTGGAGCAAAGATTTTATAATCAACCATCCATATAACCATCCGTATAAGTATGAAGGCTGCAGAAAAATGGTGTTAATTATGCAAAATATAGGGTCTATCACAAACCCGAGCCCTTCTTCGGCAGTCGCCTGGAGGATAAACGTCATCCACCTAAGAGGACTGCAGAAACTTCAGAAAAAGCTGTAGCAAGAAACTCATATAACTAACAGTTCGAATAAGACTAATATGAAGATGGAGAAAAGCATAAAATAATATACAAATGACCTGACAAAGTAGACAATGCAACAACTAAAATTCGCAGAAAGAAAGGAAAACAGGAAAGTAGAATGAACTTATATTATTTAGGTAATAGTTCAAAGCCAAAGAACACCATGCAAATCTAGCAAGCCAGATTGTTTAAAACAAATGTTGAAAAACAAACACAAGAGATGAAGATTTTAAAGAAGGTATGAGTACAAACGTAACAATGCAAATAAAAATTCAACCTTTGCTAAATACCAAAATAAATGTGAAGCACAAAGGGAAAATAAGCATTTTACACAGAGAAATAATATAACAACAATAACATAATATACATCATAATATTAAAACATTATGAGAAAGTTGAGGCAAAATATATCAGTCACATCAATAAATGCTAATGAGCTTCAAACATCTATTAAAAATGACTTTCAATCTAGCTGAGTAAGTAATCATATACATAAATATGTGTGTGTGCATGCTATACATATGTATGATTATATACAAATACATGATTTTACATACATACATATATATGATTTTACATACATGCATACATACACATCTATAGTAAAGTAATTCAGAAACATAAGATAAAGATACGGGCGAAGATATACCAGTTACATGGAAACAGTAAGAATGCAGGGGTTGCAGTCCTTATACTAATGAAAATATTATCCAAGCTAAAAAGCATTAATGTGGCAAGAGCATCTTTTAGTACTGAAAGATATAATGCACACTGAAGATATTACAAATATAGATCCATATGTACCAAATAATTTAGCATCCATCTTTATAAAGAAGGAACAAAGGAGATGCAAGGGGAAATAGTGCAAATAGGAGATTTTAACACCACTCTCAGGCAGATCACACAAACAAAAATATCATTACAAAGAAAACACAATTAAGTTACATAAACAAATGTTACAAATAATATTCTCATAATGCAATAACAGTAAAAAGTAATGTCAAATTAAAAGGCCATCCACTTGGAAATTTAAAAATAAGCCTTCTAAAGTAGGTCTTGAGTAAAAGGAGAAATAAAAACACTAGTAAAGAACTTATGAAAAATAATGGCAAAACACTGAAAATCAGGTACTATGGAAAATACTTAAAGCAGTGATCATAGGAAAAGTCATAGCTTTAAATACTTACATCAGTGCAAATTAAAAAAAAATTTTTAAAGCAGATTAAATTCCCAACTCAGAAAACTAGGAAAATAGTAAAAATATCAAAAGGAAATAACAAAAATAAAAGCAGAAATTACTAAAATAGAAAAATAGAAAAAGTAGGTTTAATAATCTATATTCTTTTTATTGAAATAAAAAGTCACATAACCTATTGGCTAATTTAATTAATAAAAGGGAGAGATCACACATTTAATTACTAAGAAATGTCCAAGGAGGAGAAATATAACAGAAAAAATAATACGATTACTTGAAAATCTCTCTTGCAAATAAACTTTAAACACTGGACAATGTGGAGAATTTTCTACAGAAAAAGCCTGATTACCAAAACTGACCATTAGAGAAAGAAAACTTAAATAGAGGAATTGCAGAAGGAATAGAGAAGGAGTGCTCAGGTAGTTCCATGGGGGAACTGTTCCAACCTTCATAACATTATTAATAGATGATTCCATGGCACAAAACTCACTATAGAACATACATATAAAGAAAAGCTTTACAAATACTTTTATGAAGATAGTATAACAATAATTTCTAAACCTGCAAAGAAGAAAAAGAAATACACCATATGCAAATAGGATTCATTCCTGGAATACAACATGGGTTTAATATTAGGAAACTCATTCACAAAATATATCATTACATTTTATTACATTATGTTTATTATATCTGTTATATAACAGCTGTAAGGAGAAAAACTTTACACCTTATTTTAAACATTAAAAAAATTTTATCAAAACTCAATTCCAGATCGAAAATTTTAAAAAACACCGAAAGAAGTAAGAATTGGTAGATATCCCCTGAACGTAGTCCTTGACATCCCAGAAACATAATTTCAGAACAGAAAACTGTAATCATTATCTCCATTGCTAATTCAAATTATACTGGATGTCTTGCTGGAAGCACTACAATTTAATGTGTCATAACAATGAGACATAAAATAATTGAAAAAATATAACTAAGATGATCTCTCTCTACTTATGATATGAGTGTATCTGAAAAGCTAGACAAAGATGGGACTCACTAAAACAGTAATCAAATTCAATGACATATCAGGAAATCTTATTAATTCACAGTAATCAATATTTTTCATATGCACAAACAATGAAAAATAGGGGATTAATGGTAGGGAAACTGCATTTATAAAAACAGCAGAGGATATAATAATTAGCAATAAGTTTAAAAATATCTATGCAAAATCTACATCAGAATTACTTTAAAACATCCTGAAGGGCACAAAGGAAGACTTGAGCAAATAAGATATCAGTTGTTCTTGGATAAGATGACTCAATGTCATAAACATGCAATACTCACTAGTAAAATAATATTCCAGTAAAAATATGAATATGCTTTCTTAGGGGGCTAGAAAACTTGATGCAAGTGTTTGTATAAAAAGATAAATATAAAAGAAAAAATCTAAGGGAAAAAAGAAAAGAGCAGCCATATGCAAGATGGGCCCTATTGGGTATGGATACATCCAAAAACCCTATAATTAACAGAGTGTGGTTCTGAAACATGGATAAACAGACAAAACAGTGGAATAAAATAGAAAACTCCCAAAATACTTTTAAGTACATATTGAATTTAGTATACAGGCAAATCTCGGAAATCTTTTTGGGTTCATTCCAGACCACTTCAATAAAGGGAACACCGCAATAAAATGAGTCACACAAATTTTTTGGTGTCCCAGTGCATATAAAGGTTCTGTTTACACTGTACTGTAGTCTATTAAGTGTGCAATAGCATTATTTCCTTAAAAAGTACATACTGTATTTAAAACATATTTCACTGCTTACAAATGCTAACTATCATTTGAGTCTTCAGTGAGTCTTAATCTTTCTGCTGGTGGAGAGTGTTGCCTTATGTTGACAGTTGCTAACTGATCAGGATAGTAACTGTTGAAAGTTGGGTTGGCTGTGGCAATTTCTTAAAATAGGACAAGAATGAAGTTTGCTGCATTGATTGATTGACTCTTGCTTTTATGAAAGGTATCATTGTAGCTTGACGTGCCATTTGATAGTATTTTAACCACAGTAGAACGTCTTTCAGAATTGGAGTCAATCTT
Source organism: Pongo pygmaeus (assembly GCF_028885625.2). Classification (NCBI taxonomy): domain Eukaryota; kingdom Metazoa; phylum Chordata; class Mammalia; order Primates; family Hominidae; genus Pongo; species Pongo pygmaeus. The sequence goes on from NC_072390.2 coordinate 93,149,993, forward strand.
CTCAAATCCCACCACTATTTTATCAAATAAATTTATCTATTGTTCTAAAAACCTTTTTTTTCACTTCAACAATGTTCACAGCATCTTCACCATAAATAGATTTCATCCCACTTTCTTTGCCCATCCACAAGAAGCCACCCCTTACCCATTCAAATTTTGTTAAGAGACTGCAGCAATTCATTCATGTCTTCAGGCTTCACTTGGAATTCTAGTTCTCTTGCTGTTTCCATCACATTTGCAGCTTCTTTCTCCACTGAAGCCTTGAGCCCTTCGAAGTCATCCAATCAACTTTTTCCAAAGTCTTGTTAATGTTGACATCTTAATCTCCTCCAATGAATCATGAATGTTCTTAATGGCATCTAGAATAATGAATCCTTTCCAGAAGGTTTTCCATTTATTTTGCCCAGATCAATTAGAGGAATCACTATCTATAACAGCTATAGACTTGCAAAATTTATTTCTAAAATAATCATACTTGAAAGTCAAAATCACTCCTTGATCCTTGGGCTACAGAATGAATGTGTGTTAGCAAGCGTGGAAACAACATTCATCGCCTGTACATCCCCATCAGAGCTCTTGGGTGACCAGGTGCATTGTCAATAAGCAGGAATATTTTGAAAATAATATTTTTTTTTCTCGAAGTCTCAACAGTGAAGTTCAAATGTTCAGTGAACCATCCTGTATACAGATGTGCTGTCATTCAGGCTTTGCTGTTCCATTTCTAGAGTACATGCAGAATAGAATTAGCATCATTCTTAAGGGCCCTAGGATTTTTGGAGTGGTAAATGAGCATTGGCTTCAACTTAAAGTCACCAGTTGCATTAGTCCCTCACAAGAGAGTCAGCCTGTCCTTTGAAGCCAGACACTGATTTATCTTTTCTAGCTATAAAATTCCTAGATGGCATCTTCTTCCAATAGGAAGATATTTTTCTACATTGGAAATCAGTTGTTTAGTGTGTTTAGTTTCATCAATTATCTCAGCTCAATCTTCTGGGGAACTTGCTGCAGCTTCTACATCAGCACTTGCTGCCACACCTTGCACTTTTATGTCATGGAGATGGCTTCCTTCCTTAAACCTCATGAACTAACTTTTACTAGCTTCAAAGTTTTCTTCTGCAGTTTTCTCACATTTCTCAGCCTTCATAGAGTTGAATAGCATTAGAGGCTCGCTCTGGATTACGCTGTGGCTTAAGGGAATGTTGTGGTTGGTCTGATTTTCTATCCGGACCACTCAAACTTTCTCCACATCAACAATAAAGCTGTTTGCTTTCTTACAATTCATGTGTTCACTGGAGTAGTGCGCTTTTATTTCTTCAAGACCTTTTTTTTTTTTTCTCATTCACAACTTGGCTAACTGGTGAAAGAGGCCTGTCTTGGCTGTCCACATGCCTTCCTCACTAATCTTAGTCATTTCTAGCTTTTGATTTAAAGTGAGACAGGTGCAAGTCTTTGCTTCACTTGAACTCTTACAGACCATTGTAGGGTTATTAATTGGCCTAATTTCAATATTGTTGTGTGTTAGGGAATAGGGAGGCCCAAAAGGAGGGAGAGACATGGGAAAGTTGGTGGTTGGCAGAGCAGTCAGAACACACAACATTTATCAGTTAAGTTTACTGTCTTATATGGATACAGTTTATAGAGCCCCAAAACAATTTCAATAGTAAGACCGAGATCACTGATCACAGATCACCATGTATAATAATAATAACAAAGACATTTGAAATATTGCAAGAATTACCAAATGTGACACAGAAACATGAAGTGAGCACATGCCCGTTGGAAAAATGGCACCAACAGGTTTGCTTGAGGCAAGGTTGGTACAAAGCTTTAATTTATAAACTGGAATTTCTGCAAAGAACAATACAATTAGGTCTGCCTCTACAATGAAAGTAGCATCTCAAATACCTGGGGCAAAGATTTTTTTAAAAAAATATAACTGGTTCTTGTCAACTGGATGGCCATTCAGAAAAAAATACAAATTTAGATCAATACCTAACACTCTACCCAATAGGGTTGAAATGGATCAGGAATCTAAGTGTAAAAATAACATCATAAAAACAATAGAAGAAAACACAAGTGAATTCCTCTGTTGCCTAAGTATAAGAATTCCTTTGTTGCCTAACTATACCTCACAATGCAGATGCAATGAAAAAAAAATGAATATATTTGACTAAAATAAAAGAGAGAAAAAAACAGTAAAAATAAATAAAAAATTTGCATGAGAAAATGGCTTCGGAGTTTTTTTGTGTTTTTTTTTGAGGGGGAAGTCAAAGATAAATGATAAACTAGAAGAAAACCTTTGCAATATATATCATAAACAAAGGAATAAAAGCACTGATACACAAAGAAAATCATAAGAATAAGCCATAACTCCACGGCCATAATATAAAGGAGAATATAAATGCCTACGCAAATGAGTAGTCCTTTGCATAGCCCATTCCCTCCTGATTCTTTTCAGTGTAGGTTCAGCTTTTATCGTTTCATCCATAAACAACCCAGCAGGTCCTGTCTGTTCATCGGAGCCTCCCAGTCATGTCTGAATCCCCTTTATGCCCAATCTGCCACTCGGTAAACATGCAACAGGAACAGGCCCATCCAAACAAGAATGGGAGATTTTTATACCAGGTACCTGGAGTGTGGATTTTGGGTGGGCAATTGGGGGACTGATGTGCCCTTGAAGCAGCCAACTGATGGCTCAAATTTACTGATAACATCTTTTTAGAATCATTTTTTAAAGTGAGAGATATTATGGAATCATGTGTTAAAACATTAACTCTGGCACCAAGCTCTTTGGGTCCATCTAAATCATCCAGGTGTGTGACTTGAAGCAAATTATTTAAGCTAAATCACAGTGTCTTTATCTATAAAGAGGGGAAAAACAATAGTAGTTACCTCCCAGGGGTGTTTGAGTGTGAAGTAATTTTAATATATGTGAAGCCTTTGGAATATTACGTAGTAAAAAGCAAGCACACAATTATTGTGAGCTGTTATTACTATTGATTAGTATTTTTTTACTTTATTATAAACTTTTAAAACAATGTGTATTAGCTCTAAAAATATAGAAAAAAATATTAGAAATAATTTAAATTTTTGTTCAATATAGCTGATTATCACAAATGCTTGCTTATTTATTTATGCACTTTTACTCTGTAAATAATGATTAAAATGCTACTGGGTGTTCAATCCATACATGTCTAAAATGACCTCCTTGAGAACAGGGACTGGGCACTAGTCATTTTCACTTTCCTGTGCCTAGCATTGCACAGAGCTGAAAAAATAGCACACACTCTAGAAGAGTATGAAAATAAATGAACCCACTCTAGTTTACTATTAAAAAAACTATTAGATAAAATTGGGCTCAATAAACATGAATACATCTCAGAGTACAATTGTACAGTGAGGTTATGATGTGGCTGCTAACACCCTCTACTTAGGGATGTCTGAGCCTAGCAGCCAACAGTAACGAAGGCATTTAACTCTGTCCCGGTCTGTCATGTATCTCCCACCCCTCACCCCCTACACCTTTCGTCTCTGTTTTAATTCTGGGTCATCCTGCAAATGCCCATTGTGTATTGTATTTTTCCATTTTCTGAACGAGCCTCACTATAAAGGTTTTTACGTTAGAAATTTATAAACTTTGCAGAGAAGTCTTGATCTTTCTAAATGCAGTTACCCTATAAGCACTAAGACTTTGCCGGTTAAACATTATTTCTATACCCTAATCATTCTAGTTACTAATCTTTAAATGTGAGCTTTTGGCTGTGCAAAGTCCCAAGGTTTGCTCTTCCTCCTTATTGTCTCTCCAGATGCCTGCGAATGCCATTGTTCACCTGGAGGATGGCTCCTCGTAGGACATCTCACATGCAGAAAAACAAACAAAGAGAACTTCTTTGTGGATTATTTTTCTACATTTACAAACTGAGAATAAATAAATTGAGAAAACAAGAAAAAAATGGGCCAGCATCAAGACATGCCTCAATATTAATATACTGGTATATTTATTTATTTTTCTGTAAGTATGATTTTTTCACAAAATCCAGATTCACGTTAAGACATTTTTCAAAATATTCATACAGAATATGTGTTTAATGGCAGCATATTATTCCACCTACTAAATATGTTACAATTAATTTCATCATTCCTTTGGTGACAGCATAAATATTATTTCCAACCTTTTCTGTTTTAAATGCACTCATTAAAGGTTTTGCACATACATTTCTGCATTGTTTATCTGAGTTGTTCCTCAGGGAAAATACATGGGAACACTTCAAAGGGTTTTAAGACACAGCCCCAAACTGCCCTCTTGGAAATTTTGAATATTTAGTAACCTACCACCACCCCTGGCAGTTTCAAGGTGAGTGTCCATTGAATTAAAATTAAAACATTGTCAACATTGGTATGGTGATTTGTTTAAACCCCAGCCTGTGTTACTGGTAAGTAGAGAAAATGCATGGGGGTAGTTGCCAGTTGCTTATTGAATTGAGGTTTTCTGCCTGTGACAAAGGCTGTTTGTGTCATTTCTCTGTGGATTGCCTGTTCATGTCTTTTAATCACTTTGCTATTTAACTTTTTTATCTTAATGATTGGTAGTAGCTTTTTAAAACTATGTAAATAGTAACCCTTTATCTATCTTATACATGAAAATATGTTGTACTTTTTTTTGTTCTTAAACTTTAGATTTTACTTGCAATGTTGATGACCGCTTTACAGTTGATGGTAGTTGCATGTGTGTGTCTTCCTTGCTTGTGTAGTCTCTCTACGTTGCTTGCACATTTAATATATGTTTCCCTAAGTACCTGCACCTCAAATACTTTCATCTTTATCTGTATAATATCATTTTTCACCTGCAATCTTTAATCTGCAAGGACATTATTTTACATTGATGTAAATATTAGTACATAAATGTAAACCGTAAAGGTAAAAACAACATGAAGTCATGATTTAACTTTACTTTTTATTCCCAATAGATAACCAACTGATCAGAAATAGTTATTGAACCATCATTCCTTTCTCCATTGATTTGCAATACTAATTAGTTTATGGATACCTTGTTTATATCAAATGAGACTAGACTTTGGGGATTGTCTATTTCCTCTTGATTGATGTGTTTGTCTTTTTGTTATTACTGGTATTACTACACTGCTTTATATACTGGAGTTTTGCATTACTTTTCACACGTTTTCTTATGAAAACAATTAAAATTAATGCATTTGTTGTAGAAAACGTAGAAAATATAGAAGCAAAATAAAGAAAGTAAAAACCACCCAACGCCTTGCCACAGGGAGAATCATACATATTCCTTTGGTTTACTTAGGCATTGATTTTCTTTTAAGTTGGGCCAGACTACACGGACTCTGCACTTTCTCAGAGCCCCTCCTGGCTTCCTCTCTCCTTCTCCTCACCCGCTGTTTCTCCTTCTCCCAACTCCCCTCCCTGCCCCGCTTCCCATCCCAGGTGTGGCCTGAAATTGGTCAGGTCTTGGTGAAGCAATGCCCAGCTTGCAGCTGCCACTAGCCCTGCTATCCCCTCTGTTTCAGGGACATTCTATCCATCCTCCTTACCTCCCTGCCTCAGAAGGAGCTTCCAGAATTCTTATTTTTAACTTCCTGTGCTCGGTGGAGGAAATTCTGTCTTAGGCTAGATTCAATTTGGCCAAAGTGGACACTGGATCATTGCTCACTAAAGAGTTTTCTCACCTTATAAAGTGGTCAACCCCTAGACCCCTTAGCTTTCCGAAGCTAGAGAAGAATTGTAAAATGGGGCATGAAACTTAATTGTAATTTTTTTTAATATGAAGGGTGCTAAGATACATGAGCTTATATAAACAAAAGAACATCAATAGTTGAACAGTGGGGAAATTACTGTAACTCTTGTAAAGACACCTTTGTAAGTGAAAGCATTCCTGTCAGGAGGTGCATAGCTCTGAAAGGTCAGGAAGCTCATTTTCTTCTAGTCTCAGGCAGTAAAAGAGATACAAGTATAGCAAACCTAGTAAAGTGCCACAGTAATCTTTGCATAAGTGTATAGCAGCATAGCGCTTCAACTGCAATGATTTACTATTTATTGCGAAAGATGATAGTTTACATGATGTGTCAAGGACTGTGTCCAGAGTGACAGATGAGGAACGGTGGGGGCGGATGGGGAGAAAACACATTGAAACACATCAACTTTTGCAATGAGCCTACATGGCTAAAGAATGAAAGGGGTTACTCCTGCGGCCACGGTGTGTACAATCACCCACCATGAGTTTAAAACTATCTCAAAGGGAATACTACCGGGAGTGTTTAGGTCCACAATTACAGTAAATGAAGATTCAGAATTAGCAGAACCATTTCACTTAATTAGAAATGTTAAATAAGTACTACAAATGTACAGTAGTGTGTGCACTAAAATGAGAAAAATTGCTCACCCTGAAAAGCATTTTACTTATTTGCTTTTTTATTTGTTTACTTGTGTTATGTTTAGAAAACTATTAATATATCCCCCAACTAAAAGATAAAATAGGAGATGGGTAATAATTGCAAATGCTTTTGTCTTTAGAATATATGTGTGTATACACATATGCAAATCAATGCATATATCTGTGTATGTGTGTATATATGTTCACATATATTAATGTGTATATATATGAAGTGTGTGTTTACATGTATGTGTGTGCGTATATGTGTGTCTGTGCATATATGTGTGTATTGTGTGTATATGTGTATATATATGCAAGTGCATATATGTATAACTGTGTGTGCATAAGTGTGTGTCTGTATATATGTGTGTATGTACGTGTGTGTCTGCATATATGTGTGTATGTGTGTGTGTATATATATGTGTGTGTGTGTGTATCTGTGTGTATGTGTGTGTGTGTCTTTGGAGCTTAAGTACCCTGCAGGAATTAAAAGAAAAGATGGTTTTTACAGAGAGTGTTAAAGAGCTATTTTTCCTATATTTCTTTTCTTTGACATTATTTTAAAACTGTAATGTACTAATTCTAATGATTTGCAGTGATGATCAGAATACTCTGACTTGGGGTTTGGTCAAGGGCTGACAGCATCCCTCATGAAATTTCCAGAAAGACTAAAGGAGAGGCTGGAAAGAGAAAAGAAGGGAGAAAGAGAGAGAGAGAGAGAAGTTGATGATAACAGTCTTCCCATGAGAGCTTTCAAAGGCAGCCATCAAGAGCGTGGCTGCTGCCCTCATAATTCTGAACCTATAATGGGAGTGTTCGTAGATTCACCTCTTGAGCATGTGAACTGGAATTTCTCAAATGAAGGGAGCAGTTCAGACACAGTTCTATTTTTAACGGCAAGTACCATAATGTTTCTGAAACTGTATCACTGTGTTTTGTGACCTCATCAAATCTGCTAAAGGAACCAAAATCAGCCCTGCCCTACATGTTCAACAGCATCAGCAGTCCTGAGTATCATCAAATAAGAAGCTTTGGGGCCACCATTATTTAAATCGGTTTGGTTTAATTCTTTTATCGAGTTTATTTTCAGTTTCAGATATCACTGAAAAACACGGTAATCACAATTGATCGCATTGGGATCGGCTGCCGCATGACTTTGCTGTCATATCTTGATACGAGTTTAAAGCAGATGCCAAATAAACAAAATCTCTGAACAAAGCATTTCATCATCTCAATGCTCCATTAATAACAAAATTATCTTCTTCATTACTCAGGTCACGTTTACTTTTCTTGGCTCAAAAATTTGATTAAATAGGTAATTGCAAGAACCAACATTTCAAATGCTTGCATGCATATCTATCTCCAAATTCTTTGCAATAGCAGTTACAATTAGAAACCTTCATGATACAAGTGTTCTACCTGCAGTTACTGCAGAAGTCCTAAACCAATATGCTGTCTTCTAAATCAAGAGAATTATTTCCATAGAAAGTATATCTATCATACACATAAAGAGATAGAAACTGAGCATAAAAGATAGAAGTTACCTATGCATAAAAATACTTAAAAGAAGAATTTCCATTTCAGTATTTAAAATGCATAACCGGGCATTGCGGCTCACGCCTGTAATCCCAGCACTCTGGGAGGTTGAGGCGGGATCACCTGAGGTCAGGAGTTTGAGACCAGCCTGGCCAACATGGTAAAACCTCGTCTCTACTAAAAATAAAAAAATTAGCCAGGCGTGGTGGCAGGCACCTGTAATCAAGCTACTTGGGAGGCTGAGGCACGAGAATCACTTGAACCCAGGAGGCGGAGGCTGCAGTGAGCCGAAATCACACCACTGCACTCCAGCCTGGGCAACAGAGGGAGACTCCGTCTCAAAAAAAAAAAAAAAAGAAAAAAAAGAAAAAAAGAAAAAAAAGGGGGAAAAAGTGTCTTTCTTACCTTTAAGAATCTATAGGATGTTGAAGTTTTACTTTACTGCAAAAATTTAAAAAATGTGGATTTTTTGGGGATAATTTGTTCTATAATGTTTACTATCTCTTCAAAGCAAACATAAAGACATTCACCTGATGCATGGCCTCACAAACTGGGATCCGTGATTGTGAGCAGGGTGGACAGGCTGAGGCCCACAAGCCAATCTGGCTCTTCCCTGACTTTTCTAAGTGAAGTTTATTGGAGAATGGCTGCGCTCACCCACTGACATGGGGCCAGTGGCTGCTGTTGTTCTGCAAAGGCAGGGTGAGTAGCTGCAACAGAGACCACATGCCTGGCAAAGCCTGAAATATTTGATATCTGACGCTTTACAGGGGAAATGTGCTGATTCCTGGCTTTGAGTGCAGATTATCAGGAAGACAGAGTTTCCACAGTGCTGTCTTCTCTCAATGTGTTACCCAAGGGTAGCTCTTGGGGAAGGCTATAGTCCAGAAATAAATGTTTCCTCAAGCACAAGAACATCAAAAATAAACTAGCTGCCAGTGAGGGATATCCCACTCAGCACCAGAGATATTACAAAGCATTTGCAAACACTCGTCGTTTTGGAGCAGGCAGGCCTGTGTTTTACATGCGAGAGTGAGGAGTGAGGCCCAGAGGTCCGCTCCTTGTCCTGCGTCTCCCGCCCACGAGCCTCAGATCTGGCTCTCACACATTGGGCCATAACCAAGCTGGGTCTTTGTACGTATTTATTCTCACATGCTTTAAGATATCAAAAAAGAATTATACTCCTTGATAAAATATGTATTCTAAATTTAATGAGAGGAAAATGAGGGCTTTAATTTTCTTCTTTTCGGGCAATGTGCACCCTGAAGTGGGCTTAGTCTGCTATCAAAATATGCAGCAGTGGGTTTATTAGCTGAGAGGTCTGCTGAATTTTCACTCTTAACTAAGCATGCAAGATGAGCACCAAAATCATTACATTTATGTGTTTTTAATGGCTTGTCTGGGTTGTGTTTTGTCCACAGCTAGTGACGGAGCTGAGTGCCAGCCAAGTTTTTTAGAATTCACGCAGCTCCACTTCCACATCATAATTTGACAATACCGAGGGCTTCTGCCATTCCCCTGCCATTCCCCTGGCTATATTTCTGAGTCAATACACAACAGTCAGTCGGCAGGGGATCTTCCCAGCCTCCTCCCATGGTAATGAGGCACCCACCTGGCCCAGGGAGCCTCCCACGCTGCAGGAGGGTGTACGTCGGGCGAAGACAGGGTGCTGCCTTTCACCTTACAAGAGTTCTTTTGATAGACATGGTCTTCAAGGGAAGTGAAGTAAATCCCACCTCTGACAACTTTGGAGATTCTTGTATTCCTTTGAGGGAAGCCCCCGGCAGTGCTAGACAGTACCCATTGTTTGTACCTGGCTATTATTTGTATTGAAGTTGTTAACAGAATCAACATATAGCCTGTGGCTGGAAGTAGAGACACCCTTTGACATAGCAAAAGTTAAAACGGAAGTTCAACCCTTAGGTTGGCAGAAGAGGGAATCTCAAACTTTCCATTTATATGAAAATACACTTCTCCATCACAACCACCAGCCAACGGACCTCTGATCAGCTCTCTGATTTACATCTGAGTTTGTTAACCATGGTGTTTTTGCTCTGAACACTTATAATCTCAAATGCGATTTTGATGGAAATCTGAAGTTAGACAAGTTTGACTTGGTGATTTAAAACTATAAATCGCCTTATTTTTGTTTTAAAGAAGACAAGTTAAGAAAATATGAAGAATTTGGAAACATCATAGTCAATAAACTAAAATAAATATTTTGTGATTTTAGTACTGGTATACAATACTGTTTTTTACTAAATATATTTGATTTCTTTACTAGGTACTCATATATTTGAAATTTCAATGTCAATAATACAAAAACGTACTTCTAATTTTCTTAGGAAAAGACTAATTGCTGTTTTGAATGCTTCACAGCTATATTGCAAAATACAAGTGACTGTAAATAAAACATATACAGGAAGACAGAGTATAGGCTATTCCTGGGGGGAGGAAGAGTGTGATCTAATGTGCATTTTTTTTTCATCTACCATGAGTGGCCCCCTCTCTTTGAATTTGTCAGAAGAGCAAAGTGAACCAGGGAATGTTCTGGGATTGTGGCTGAACCACCCCAGAAATCTGGAGGGTTCTGATAAAAGAAATCAGTGGAAAGGCAGACACCTTTTTTAAAATAATGGGGTCAATGGCTCTTATTTGTGAAAATAATTTATAGAAAGGGAAAAAATGATACACAAGTTACACAATAAAATGTGTCACAGCCCATGATTGTGCACCTCACACCAAGATGAGCTCCCCGAGCAGAGAGCACACAGAGCCCGGTGTCCCTGACGGAAAGCAGTGAGATCCAACGGGCAGCTTTGGGAATAGTATTCAGCTTCGGTAGCCTGAAAAGTAACCGACAGAACCTTTATCATAGAATTAGTGGGACAAGAAATGAGTCTTCTATAGCACTATCACAAAAATATTGTTATGTATAGAAATTTATTGGTGCATGCTTGAAAATTAGTTCAACTTTCCCTCAGATTCAAAATAGTTCAGTATAAAGGAAAAAGAACTTCCAATATTTAAAAAAGATATTTATGACAATCACTATAGACTAAGTGGTTTTTATTTTTCTTTACAATGTTTATTATAAATGTATAAATATTTATACATTTATACAATGTCCAGATAAAAGACATTGTACTTAAAATAATTGTACTCTTTGTACTCTTTGCTTATATGTGTGTGTGCAATAAGCAATAAACCTAGTGTTAAAACTTTAGTTCTGTTAACATTTTTTGAGAAATTTTTCAACAGTTAAAAAAAGAATATTCTGTTTGAAGCATCTTAATCGGTGACGACACTCAAATACTTGTTATGGGTTTGAAATTTAAAAAATCAGTCTCAATATTTTCTTTCTTTCTTTCTTCTTTCTTTCTTTCTATCATTTGCGAGGTACAGAGCTTGGATATTTGGGTATTTTTAGTGCTTTTCCAAGTAGGCATCAGCTTTTTCTTGATCATGTGTTTTAAACTACTAGAGAAAACCTGTAAAACATTACTTGTTAATTTATATGGACAGAAAAGGGATATATATATATATATATATATATATATATATATGTTTCAAACATGAAAGAAAACTTAAACCAGTAGAAATAAATGTTTAAATCAGAAGACTTTTGTTACCTGCCGTTTTGTTTTCTAAGATAGTTTTTATAGGTGCTGGGCACATTTGGATGGCTGCTTTTCATTAGCAGTCTCTGGATGCCTAATTTCCTCTTCATTTTCCCCCAAGATACTGCACAGGGCTTCTGCAAATACAATTGTTATTGGACTTAAAGGGTGATCTTTGCCTTTTCACTGGAAAACAGCCATTTGAGGTTACGTGACACATGCAATATATTGCACCTTCAAGCGCCCCAACTCTCTCTTCGCCCTGATATTTTCAGATCCTGAAAGCATTTGTCTAGTGCGCGGTGGTCCCAGGCCACTGCTGCAGACACTGTGGCCCCATGGCCCGGGGGGAGGAAAGGGCTGCGCGGCCCACACCCCGAACCTCCCCTCTACCCTCTCCAGCTGAGCACTGAGGAGGCGCTGCTCCGTGTCCTGGATTCTGAGCAAAGCCGTGGGCCTTAGACCCTCCCCAGCCTCAGGCGAGCCCCAGTGCCGGCACCTGCTAAGAGATGGTGCATTGCTGGCTAAACCCGCACCTAAAGTAGCCACGGAGGAAACTGGGGGTGCAGGAGGTGCAGGAGGTGCAGGAGTTGCAGGAGCCCCGGCGGCCTGCAGGGGCCGTGGCGCGGCGCTGGGCGCGCGGCCGCTAGATGGCAGCGCAGCCCCAGCCTGGCCCGTGGGAGGCGGCCGCGCGAGGGGGACGCGGGGCGCGGGGCGCGGGGCACAGGGCCCGGGTGGCCGGAGGCTGGAGGGCACGGCCGGGCTCCTGAGTCCTCCCTCTGCGGCATCCTTGTCTCCACCCTCAAATGTACTGCAAGCCAGGAGCCTCCGCAGGAACCACTGCATTTTTATTTTCCTCTAAATTTCACACGGGTGAAGCCTATGTTTGAATCGCTGAGAGTAAATTAAAATGAGGTTCCTGACGGGTAGCTGCGCCAGAGGAGACCAGTTTCCTCTGCGAGAAGAATCGCGCCCCTTGGCAGGAAGCCACAGCCCGGCCCTGGGACCCGGGTTCCAGGTGCAGACGGCGCTGGCGGGGGTGCGGGATTTTGGAGTCAGATTTTTATTGGGAGCCTGACTGCTTATTATTGTCTTAATCTATTTCTGAACAATGTCCAGATAAAAGACATTGTACTTAAAATAATTTGAGAAACTTGAACTATATATTGCACTAATTTTTTTTCTCCCACGGCATAAATGGGTGTATGGTTCTCTCTCTCTCTATATATATATGTATACACACACACACGTATAAACACATACATGTATTTCTTTAAATTATGTCTATATAATTTAAATATATAGTATATGAATAATATATAATATATATCCTATATATTATAAAAATCTAACTACAAATCTCCCCACACAAAGTCATTAAAGCATTGTATGTAGATATAATTTAAAGACATTGATTGATATTTTCTTAGTAGCATTAAACGTGTGCCCTTTGATGGCTTTTTTTTTTTAATTGCCAAAATGTCATCAGTCTCATTCCAAGGTTGCAAACACTCAGTGCTCATAATTGTTTGAAAAGTAGGCCGGGCGCTGTGGCTCACGCCTGTAATCCCACCACTTTGGGAGGCTGAGGTGGGCAGATCACTTGAGGTCAGGAGTTCGAGAACAGCCTGGCCAACATGGTGTGAAACCCATCTCTACTAAAAATACAAAAATTAGCCAGGTGTGGGGGCGTGCGCCTGTAATCCCAATTACTTGGGAGGCTGAGCAGGAGAATAGCTTGAGCCCTGAAGGCAGAGCTTGCAGTGAGCGAGATCACGCCACTGCACTCCAGCCCAGGCAACAGAGCAAGACTCTGTCTCAAAAAACAAACAAACAAACAAACAACAAAAAAACACGCCAATATCATTACAAATCCTCATCACATAGTAAATAAGACATGGTGTAAGCAAGGGAGGCATTCAATAAACTAGTAAACTTTATACCGTGTACAATTTTAATTTATGTAAAATATAAAGTTGTCCATTACCGTGATTTTGATCCAAGGCCTTCAAACACTCTCATTATTAGTAGCGTGTGTTAGACTTCACACTGTTTTCTGCTGCATGCTGTCTAGGCCTCACAAGGGGTTTTAATGCAGGAAAACTGTTGTTAGAAGTGCTAACTGATTCTTTTAGAGCTTTGATTAGAGCAATTATATTAAATTGAAAAATTATGTTCTCTTCAATGAGTTATTTAAAAATATAAGATAGCCTCCTTGTTCCTAATCTTCCCAGGAATGAAATGTGTGTAGAATACCTGTGAGGGGAAACACTGTTCATGGGAGTGACACCCCTTGTTTCAGTTCTTCACTGCTGTGCGTGTTTCATGCCCCAAGATCCTCAAAACAAAAATGATCTTACCTGGTTCTGCCTTATGTAAAGAAAATATAAATACATTGATGTGTACATCCAGATATGTACACCTATGGCCCATGCATTCCTCATGTCTTGTCAAGTATCTTTTTGGAATTATTTAGTTAAAATACAAAATAACACAATTCTTTCATATTTCATTTTTTCAAAAATAAATTCGTCTTCAAAAATTTTGTTCTGGAGTCGTGTTCTGAGTAATGTTATTGCTTAAAGTTTGAATAGTGCTAATTACCAAAACTAAACAGAATGCTACTAAGGTATAAATTATGAAGGATCTTTATGGCTTTTGCAAATACAGTCGTTATTGGACTTAAAGGGTGATCTTTGCCTTTTCACTGGAACACCACCATTTGGGTTTACATAGCACAGAACTATTATCAACAAGCTGTATGCAGTTTGTAGGCCCTGGGTCCATAGACACACTATCTGGACACCAGCTGGGGGTTTGTGTGGAATAGTGGATACACTCCTACCACGAGGCAGCCTGCAGAGCACTTTGGGCCTGCCTGGGGTCGCCGCCTGGGCCATTTTCTGAGGCCATGCAATTGGTGAATACAAGGACATTGAGGGTTTCAAAGATCGATTGCTTAACCTTTGCTAATGTTTCCTCCCGACCACTGTGATTCTTGCAAAGCTCCCTTCGCAAAGCTGAGCTGTGACCTGGGTGTCGGCGGAAGGTCACTGGGACCTCTTCTGTCGGCAGCAGGAACCCTGATACTCCCTATCCTTCACAACCTCCGCTGTCACTCACCTCTACCTGTCATTCATTGCTGACTGATAATTGTCTCACAATGTATTAAATCCATGATTATTTATGGAAAAAACAACAACAAATGTTTCTAGTGTCATTCACAGTAGGCTGCCTTTACAATTCAACCCGAGGCAGTCCGATGGTCATAGCATTTGGTCATTCCGCACCTGTACCAGAGGTGGCAGCTACACAGAGATTTTCGGTGTATCAATTCTATCCCTCCTGCCTATGGATGACATGAAGGTCATGAACATTCGGCTCTGGAACAGCAGAGAATAATGCTGGGCAGGGATCCTTCCAGTGGCCACAGCAGGAGCACACTCAGACAGAAACTGCTGATTTCTGGCCTTTCCAAACAGTCAGGTGCTCACACTCAGCTAATGCAATGATCATTTATACCGAACAATAAGCTGTACTGCTGAATATTATTTTTTTCTAATGACTCATTATCCTGGAATGATGAGGAGATGAGTAGAATATAAGTGTATTAAAAACATAATTGCTTTTCTATTCAAACAGAAGCGTGCCATGTATACATGGGGGAAAACGCCTAATGAATAGGAGAATCTTTGCGCCTTTCAGTTTGTGGCAGTGCTGGCCCATAAGTGCGTATTTAAAATCCTAATTGCTTTTAATTCCATCCGTTACCTGATGATTTCTTTGGCCGCAGCACGTGCTTTACTGTCTATCCTACTCTGCTTTTTCCAGCAGTATTGCTACCAAGTGCCATGCAGTTACACACAGTTATTTATGACATCTTTATCAACATAGATATGGGCATTGATATAAATAGTTTGCAAATATTGAGGGAAAAAATAGCTTAACAGTGTGTTAAATTGGGCAAATTCTAGGTACCAATGACACACACACATATACATGGATATACACACAAATATGTATTTATATGTGTATACCATGAGTACATAGTGTGTATATACACATATCTATACATAATATGTATATAATAGTATACATACATTACCTGTATATAAGTTTAAAAACCATGTATATATATAAAAATTCAGTAATGCTCAAGTTTAATTGAGTACACAAATGTTATCTATTTAAGTTATTAACACCCATAAAGTTAGAGTAAGCACACACACCTGCCTGCTTGTATGCTCCAAGCACATCACTGGGAAGCAGTAATTTCCTACGATTACAGAGGCACCCAGGTAAGACCACCAGAGCCGTGAACAGTGGGGAGGTCCTCCATGTGTGCAGACATCTCATCGCTGGTGTTATTCTGCATAGTAGGGTTCTCAAGGACTGGCGTTTCTCTCTAAACTGAATTTAAATAAGCTTTATCTGGTGTTTACAAACAGTAGCCCTGTTTGTAAACACCAAGCTTGTTCATTTGCTCCTGGGTATCTGATAATCCCACTGGTGCAGATGTACATCTTTCCCCAAACTCCTACCTTACCCACAGTACCCATAGCTTTTTACCTTTGTTTATTGCATCTGCCTCTGTCCTGGTCAGCACCATGTGCCATTGTTCCAGAAGGCATTCCCGCGAAATCAGGTCCTTCATTTCTTGGCTTGATCGTTTCAGATCAGGCCACACCTGTTCCTGAGCTGCCCCTATGAAGCACAGCTGATTTCAAGTACTATTAAAACTAGAAATAGCACAAGATCCGTGCACAATTCATTTAACTCATTTATGCATTCCATCTTAAATACATCTATAACTAAATACATACCCACTAAGTCCCTTTACCTACATCTATTTCATTTTGATGCTTTAGCACCCTTCTTTCAGTTCCTGATATTTTGAGAAAGCAAGGAATAATTGATAAAGTTTAGAAGTGATTCTAGGATCTGCGAGATTCTCTCTCTTAGGTCATGTAAATTCTGAATGCTCATGGATGAGTTTAAGGGAAACATCGGGTCTAGAAAGCTGTTCTGAGCACAGAATAGACGGGGTTAATCCCTCCAGCCCTCAACTGAAAGCAGTGACAATGAGAAAGATAATAGTTATACAGTGAAACATCATTATATAATTACTGCATCTAATGTTTCCCTGCGTATAATGTTCAAGTTCAGAAATCTCAGCCAGGGGCCCATAAAACAATTCTTGCATTTTATGTTTTTCTGCTTATGCTGTTTTATTTCACTCTTTTGGGAAAAAATGTAAAAATAATTTGCTGAAGTAATAATTAGCGCTTATAAAGCACTTTGTAACCTATGACACTCTGCAAATTGCTACCAGAGGATGGTTATAGTTGTCTAAACACTTTAGTGCACAGGGAAACTGAGGGAGACACTTACTTTGTAGGCTGAAAGTTCCTTGAGGGCAAGGACTATATTGTAGTGAATTTGTAGACCTCATTAGACCTAACACGGCCATGGAGGAAGCTCAGTGGGAAATGCTAGTGGATTCAAACTGACGGGGAGGTGGCCTACCAGCCAGGGCCTTGCTCTGCAGTGTGAGGGCGTGCAGAACGCAGGGGGCCGGGGCGCCTCCCAGCCTGCGCGCCTCCCAGCCTGTGCGATGGTCTTGATGGGTGGCCCTTGGGATCACTGGGATGCTGGCTCTCACACCAACCCCCGAGGGGTGCTCCCCATTTTCCAGATAAGAAAATCAACGCCCAGCAAAATCGAGCAAGTTGTGCCGCATCGCACAGTGGGAACGGGCAGGATGTTCAAACTGCAAATTCTCTTTGCCCCGTGCCTGCAGAAACACCGCATGGGAATGGTTCTTAACCCCCGGGGGCCGCCTCTTCCACCTGCTCTGGGTGCATTGGTGTGGGGTCCACGCCTTGCAGAGGTCACGGACACCTGGATGGACAGGTGGAAGCTGGAAGGGGAAGGAAGTGGGAGGACATCCTTGTCTCCTGCCTTCTCCATCTCCACCCTGCGCGTGGCTTCTGCTCTCTGGGGTGAGCTCTGCCAGGGGGTTCTGCCTCGGCGTCGTGGAGTCAGGGGTTCACCCTCACTCCTCGCTCCTCGCCCCTCACACCACCCATGGCCAGCCAGGACCAGGGGCATCCACACTCGGTCTGGCCTCGGCAAAGGCTGGGGGACCTCCCTTCCACGGCCTCGCGTCCATGCTGGATCAGCCTCCCCTGCAGGGCCTTCTCCCCGCGCCCCTGTTGCCGTCTGGAACCTCAGGCTGGCTGGGCGGGTCTCTGTCACAAACCACCTGCTCGCTGCTGCCCAGCGCCGCCTGGGCACTCCTGAGACCGGGCAGGCCTCCCCCGAGGGCCTGAGCTGCACCCACGCCTCCGGGAGTCCAGGTGCCACGGGCGGGAGCTGGGGCAAAACTTGGGATGTGAGCAGGGTTTGCTTTGGTTCTGGCAAGTAGCTATGTGCATGACACACGCACCTGTGTGTGCCTGCGCCTGAGCATAACGGCAGAATGCTGCTTTTGATTAACATTTCCTTCCCTAAGCAACTAACTGCCTGTAAGTGTGTTTCGATCTGATTCAGTGAATATTCTTGGGAAATCTCCCCCCACCAATACACACACACAGGCACACACACAAGCACACACACAAGCACACACACAAGCGCACATACACAGGCACATGCACGCACATACATACACACACGCACACAAGGCATACACGCACTAATGCACACACAAACACAGAGGCGCGCACACACACAGAAGAACACACACACAGGCACGCACAAACACAGGCACCCACACACTCATGGATTCATCCAGCTTCAGCTTCCTCCCTGCGTAGGAGCGACCTTAGCGTGGACATTTGGTGACTCTCCCAGGCAGATTCTGCTTGCTGAGCCCTTTTAATGCCCACCCCAGTGGGAAGCTCTTAGCATGCATTTCATTCTAGTTCCTGTTTTTCAAGTAAATCACGCTCAGATTTACTGGCTATGGCTTTCTCACAACAATTTATGTGTCTTCTTCTCCTTTTTAATGTCCGCAGTACACTTCAGAACGCAATGGATCGTTTTCCCCAGAGTCAGGTCCATCCTGGGCAGAAGGTTAGACGTTTATGGAGTGGTATCAGCAGCGGAAGAGACTTTCAGAGGCCATTGTGTGCTTCTGGGTGGAGCCATTGTGCTTGTGCTGTAAATCCGGGTTCAGTCACCTTGAAAGATGCCATAACCTAGACACCATCAACACTGCATGGTGGAATTTTAGGATTTTGTGTAACATGACGTAAGTGTTTTGACTTGGGGCACTTAGTCCCCGTGAGAGTTCCCACATAGGTGGGCAGCTGAGATTGCAGCGCTGTCCGGAGGCATACGGTGTCTCTGCCCTCACTGACCTCTGGTCGGGCCTTCTGGCTATGAAGCTCTGGGGTGGGCACAGCGTCTTACAATAAATATTTGCAGAAATAGATAGGGAATGCAATTCTCTCTTATTTTGTATGCACAAAAGAGCAACCATTTAACTGTTAACTCTGTTTTAATAGTGCCTTGAGATGAATTTAAGAAAAATACACTTCAAATGTAACATCACTGTCATACATAATGGATAATGATGGTGCTTCATTTGTGCTGAGATATATTAGAGTAGATAGGACAAAAGTGCACTGGAGATGCCAGGCAGAGCCTTTATGTTTGCACACATTTATCTCTATACATATTTATATATTTTCAAAATGTGTGATACTCTGGGAATGAGAGAATCATGTTTTCTGAGTTATAAAACACTTCCATTTATTTAAAATGTACAGAGAATTTGGTAATAGCATGCTAAGAAAGTTAACCTTTATCTTCTGGCTCATTTTGAAAACATAAAAAATTATTATATTTCAATGTCAAATGAATTCACTATCATTGTAAAGTAAAAATTGTTATTACATCCCCATAACTATTTTAGCAGTGATATGTGTGGACTCAGTACCTCCATGTTTTGTTAAGTTATATATACAGATATCATTATATAGAGATAAATATGTGCATATATATGTGAATTGTATAATGGAATACATGTTATTAGTTTATAATTTACTTTTACCAAATTGTAAAAATAAAAATATGTGTAGTGAAAAATCGATACAATCCTAAAATAAGAGATTTAAAAAAGTAATCAAGGGCTTTAGATATTGTAATTTTTCAGAGCTAAAGGAAGATATTTTAAATCTGTTTGGAATGTATTTAAATCATAGATTATATTGGCCTTTTAATTTGCTTATCTGACTTCAGGACTTCCATCAGCAGAGCACACTTTGGGTTTCACCAGTGGTTGTTGGAGGAGAGCTGTGCCCACACTGGGTGTAATAGCCCAGGAGTGGGGATGGAGCAGGTGCCCTCCCGGGCGTGTGCAGCGGCACCTGTGTGGGAGGGTGGCCTCCCTGAGCACAGGATGTCCTCCAGGTCACCCCCATGGGAAAATGATGAGCCGAGGAGAACCATGTACAACTTAGCTCCACGTTCAGCTGCTGGAGACTCAAGTTCAGAGTCTTATTTAGTGACAGAGGGGAAAGGCATCTTTAGTCGCTTCTCTCCATGTCTGCTGTTCCTGATTCACAGTCTGTGGTGTGACCAATAGAAAATCTGATCAACAGGGACACCAGTGTCACGAGGGTGCTCTGTCACCTGGGGAGACCCACCCCCAGAATCTTCACACGGACAAAGACAAGGTGAATCCTATGACAGCTTTCACCTGTGTGCTTATAGCCTCCTGTCAGAGAAAAGCCAGGCCTCACACTGAAAACATGCATGGGAGCTTAGGATAAGATGAACAGGAAAATCTGAAGGGAAAATATCTCCATGAAAACAGATTGTGTTTCTTTTAATCTACAGATTACAAACACTGAAGTCGCTCTCACCCTGAAGGAGTCCTTGATAGAGAAGACAGAATAAGTAAGGGACAGGAGAGGCTGCTTTATGCCAAGTGCGGCTAGGCGGGAGCCCCTTTGAAAGGCTTTTAGGATTTCTCTGGGTTTTGCTCTTCTGGATGTTATTAAGAGCCAAGTTCAAGGCAGCCTCCATGCGGCACATGAGGCAGTATCATGACCCAGCCAACACCTCGGAGGTTCACACCAGCTATTTTATTCCTTGTAATGACGCTGAATGACCCAGTATCTTGTAAAATGAAATTGAAATCTGCAGCGAGGCAGTACTTCTGCTATTAAAATGATTTTTTCT
Source organism: Pongo pygmaeus (assembly GCF_028885625.2). NCBI lineage: Eukaryota > Metazoa > Chordata > Mammalia > Primates > Hominidae > Pongo > Pongo pygmaeus. Next base: position 93,170,738 of record NC_072390.2, read on the forward strand.
TTGTAATGGAGCACTGCCAGTCCAACCATTTGTGAATTGCAATTAAAATCTGAAGCCGGCAGCACTTTTGCAATTAAAACTGGCATATTTTTTTAAAAAAAATTCTGCACCAATCTAGATAATTAGATAGGAACTAAAATACTCGTTTATTACGCATATGGACATGTATGAGGAACTAATTTGAAATTTATTATTCAAAATATTCTTTTTAACGAGGATTATGCTAAATGCTGTGGCAAAACAGATTGTTTTCATATTCCATACAATTGAACCTATTTGAGAGAATTGGTATTAGATTTTTACCCACCAGTTTGTTTATATTTTTCTTTATTTTTGCCATCTTTTTTTATATCCTTTGTTTTGGTCATAAATTATGACCGTGCTAAAGTTGTTAGAAGATCTAGGAAAAATGGCCTAAATCTTAGGACGTAATCACATGGGGATTTTACTTTGCTAATCATTTAAACACACTTTCTGAATCAGTTTGTAGCACAGTTGTAAGTAGATTCTGCTGGTGACAATTTCAAGAAACATCAGAGTCATCTCACTAAGTAAAGAGAGTTGAATGTATGCTTCTCAAAATACCTTCTCAGAAAGTACCTCTGACAAAGAACCAGTAAAAACCTCATGATAAATTCTCTCTCTGATGATGTTTAACCTCCAGTCTGCAGGAAGAAATGTTTGAGGCAATGCTGTTGGTCACATCTGAAGACCGTGATGAATCACAGAATGTTGTTTCTTGACTGATAATCCTCTTATGGGTTTAGAAAATTTTAATTAAGTTGAGAGTTCATATTCACCTCCACACTGTTGCATACATTTTGTTTATTCAATACTTGTGTAAAAACCTGTAGTACCTTGATGTAAACTCTGTATTTTTCCATGGTAGCTTCTCTTCATTGGATTCCCTCTTCAGGTGAAGTCATACTATAAATTATGATTTTTTTGGTGTCTGGCATTTGAAAGATAGTACAGAATCAGGAGGCCTGAAGCTGTGTCATTCAGTGGACCACAGAAAGAACCTAAGACAAAGCTAGTTTTTTCTTTTTCTCATCAGAACGCATGATCTGCATTTTTCCCTCCAATCTGAACATTCTTATGATCCAGTTTCTCTATCTTAAAATATCTGGATTTGCATATTCTATTCCACAAATAAGTCGCTTGTCTTTGCCTTGGGGTCTCTGCCTCCTCACTTGTAAACAGGAGATGTTGGCCATGACCATTGCCAAGCTCTGCTCTCACTCCATGCTCTTGTGACTCCCTCTGGGCACACGATGATCTCGCCTGCCATAGTATCCGGGGACACTTCCTGAGACCATGAGCCAGTGGAGACTCCTAAGTGAGACATAGCCCTCAAAGGTAGAATTTTATCTGTTTTGTATATTTTCCAAAGAGGGAAAATATTTTAAAAGAGATGTTTCTAAATAGCCGCACGTTAAACCATTTGGGTCACTGAGACTATGGGTAGATTTATCACTGGAGTGTAATTAGGACGAGAAAGATCGTGTGCTGAGGACCTGGATGATAAGAAACACAAGCTGAGGAAGATGTGTGCAGAAGACAAAATGTCAACCGGCAGGCAATGAGGCCCCGGTAGCAGCCACCTGCGGTCAATAAACTGTTACCCAACTCGAGGGGATTGGTAGAAATAAAAGTTTTAGAATTCAAAATGCCACTGTTAATCTGATCACTCATTGACCACCTGATTAAAATACACCCGAGCTGTACAGGAGCAGGAGGCCCATGCAATCCCAGCCCGGTTGTGCAACTCTGCTGTCATTCCACGTGCCGGCTTCCTCGTGTGAACAGAAAGCACCTCTTCTCGTTAGCCCGCCTTCTTGAGAGTGGCCTGGTACTACAGGCCCTTTTTCACCCTAGTTATCCTACCTTGCTCTGAATTTACAGAATTAGAAATACAAGGCATAATGGCTGGAACACTCATTCCCTGATTTACTAAATCTGCAACTTAAATTAAAATAAATAGATTTAACTCCCTTTTCATGATTTTCACTTTTGCTATCCCAGGGACTTCTCCAGGTTTATATTTTCTTTAATTGAGCTATAACTCACATATCATAGAATTTACCCATTCAATGTGTACAGTTCGGTGTTTTTGATATATTCGCAGCTGTGCCGCCATCACCACGATCTAATTCTAGGGAATTTTCATCTCCCCAAAATAAGCCCTTTTCCCAGTAGGCAGTCATCCCATCCCCGTCCCCGAGTCCAGCCCACCACTAACCCGCTCGCTGTCTCCGTGGAGTTGTGTATTCTGGACATATTGTGTAAATGAACTCGTAAGTGACTTTATGCCTGCCTTCCACTATGACTTCATTTTTCCCAGGTATCTAGTTTAATTTTCCACACTATTCCGCTCTTCTCTGGATCTGCAGCCTGTCCTATGTGAGAAGCCAGCACAGTTGTCTTCTCTTACTGGTGTGAGGTTCCTCTAAAGATGCGACTTCACGAGCTCACCACACAGCAACACTGCTTGCTGCTGTTCTGACAAACTCCGTCTTCCCTTTTTTTAACATTTTCCACGGAAACTTGCTTCTGGCTCACTCTGGAAAGCAACATGCCTGTCTGTGGGCTGAGATACGGAGACATCCCTGATCTATAAAGGATTTCTAGACCTCCGCAGCATCCCCTGGGCAAGCCAAGCCTGAGCCTCCCCAGAAAACCACTGGGGACCCTTCGGGGTCCATCAGGCCTTCGTGTAAAAGAGATAACCTATTCCATAAATAAGGTCCCATTCAAATATCTTCTTTGCAAATATATTAAAATTCCAGAAATCTATTAGAATATAAAGTATAGAGGAAGGAATATTTCTTCTCCAAACAGAAGAAAATAACAACATTTAAAGGGTGGGTATTTAGCACTGCTTTGGGTTTTTGGAGTGGGAGTAAGTGACATGTATTTAAAACAAAGGGTTGTCTCTTAAGAAGAACAGAATGATAAAGGAACGGCGGGTAGACAATAAATGCACGTCTGTTTACAGCTCTGGGCCTCGGCTCTTTCTGGGATGTTGACATTCGCACGTTCTGGAGTGACCCAGATGCACTCTACTCATCAAATTTCTATCAATACTAATTTACTAATATCAATAATCATCTGTTTCCCAGTGGATCGGTGCTCCCAGGCAGGGGCGACGTGCTCCTTGCAGCTCCCCGAGCTCTTCAGCGTAGGTGTCAATAAAACTGATGGCTGCTCTCAAGCTATTGACAGTTATTAAAAATGACCTTGATGTAATTTCATGCCTATCAAAACAAAGAGCATATGCTAAAGATTATGAAAAGCTGCAGCGGAGGAAAGTGCTGACAGCCTGGAACCGATGGGCAGGATCGTTCCGCATCTCTGACAAGTATTGGTTTTCTTGGCCTCTCCCCGTTTCCCTGGAATACTGTATGCTCCCGGGTGGAGGCACCTGCTCTCTGGAGGGCTTAATTGCAGCTATTTGAGGCCCTCCTGTGTTTTGCAAAGAGCTGCCATAGCACATCATCTCGACAGTTAATGTGGTGTAAAATATCATAAGAACCGCTGAAGACCTTTGAATACATACGGCACGGCTGATCAATACGTCCTGGTGGACACCCTGCCTCCCAGTATACAGAGGGCAACATATCAAGAGCACTCTCCCAATTTTTCTCCCACTTTGTCAAGGCATTGATCTGGCCGGTGTGTAAAAGCCTGCTTTCCTCTCCAGCTGTGCACCGGGGCTCCATGGCAGTTTGAATAGACAGCCCTTGTATGCAGAGTTGAAAAGCTACACAGTGTGAATATTCAGTAGCCAAATAGTTTATTAATAATTGTAAGTAACACTCTGAAATGCCCCCGTCTCTCTGTATGCACAGAACAATTGTGTTGAGCAAACGCATAAAGGAAGTCTAAAACAAAGCAATTATTAAGAACACAAACTGCTTTAAGATGAACTAAACTGCATGTCTTTCTGTTGAGTGACCAAAATGTGGATTCTGAAACTGCTTTGTATACTTCTATTAAGTCCTATTAAGACACATTCCCATCATCTTGATGGGCTTTTTCACATAGCAGACGACAGGCTGTATACCATTAAGCTTTCATATTTAAAGACAACCTACTCATTCGAAAATAAAACTGCCACACCTCTGGCTTCAGCTAGTAAATGTCATTCTCTTACTTTTTAATATGTATCCCTAAAATTGTAAGGACTCTTCCAGGAATTTTCCTCACTTGTATCTGATAACAATTTGTTCTGCTTTAACTTCTTCAGTGGACAGCAGTGACGGTTTGGAGCAAATTCAGAACAGTTTTCTACCTTTGGGATTTATAATTGATTGAGACTAAAAAGCAAAACAAACAAAACAAAACAAATTCCATATCAGAAATGCACACTGCTGGTCGGTAACACCAACTGAGCATAGACTTTAGAAGTTTGTTTGTTATTTTCCTTCTTTTGACAATTATCTGTCTGTATAAAATTGGAAATGTCTTCGGTTTTTATTTATTTTATTGTTGATGAATTCCAATTGATTATTCCATACGTGTGTAGCTAGTTCACCTCTGTCAGCCAATTACATATTTTAAAGACCTCTAATAATTGAGCATGTAGAGTTGCGATTATCATGGAGTGAGACACGTACGGCTAAAAAACAGCTGTTGGTCTTTGCCTTTTAAAGTAGTGTGTGTGTGTGTGCATGTGAGTTTTGCTATAACTCAATGGTTTCAAAACTCTTTAATGGCATGTTACACGTAGAATTTTTTTTTTTTGAGACAGAGTCTCGCTCTTGTCACCTAGGCTGGAGTATGGTGGCACAATCTTGGCTTACTGCAACCTCCACCTCCCGGGTTCAAGCAATTCTCCTGCCTCAGCTCCCCGCTAGTAGCTGGGATTACACCCAGGTGCGCACCACCATGCCCAGCTAATTTTTGTATTTTTAGTAGAGACAGGGTTTCTCCATGTTGGCCAGGCTGCTCTCGAACTCCTGACCTCAGGTGATCCACCCGCCTCAGACTCTCAAAGTGCTGGGATTACAGGCATGAGCCACCAGACCCAGCCAGAAATTCTTAATACGAATTGTCAAATATGGCAATTATCAATTATCATAATATGAAATACCAAACACAATAGAAATGTTGGAACCTGTTTGAAGCCTTCCAGGTGCTGGGTGGGTGCTGGGCGGGTGCTGGGCAGGTCCTGGGCGGGTGCTGGACAGGTGCACCTGGCTGCTGGGGATTGGGGCATTCACCATCCTGTGCTCTGCTCTCATCAGCTAAGACCCCAGTGACTGTGCTCTTTACCTGTGCGCCCCAACAAAGCCACAGCCTTCTGCAATCTGCAACCCCAGACCCACCTCCATAACAGCTTCATTTAGGGATGGTTGAAAAGCTTGGCCCTGAGTAACTCCAGAGAGTTGACAATGGCTGCTTGGTCAGGTGTTGAGAGACACTGGGAGACACAGCAGCCACGGAGGCCCAGTGTCTGAATTAATGGAATCTAATGATCTGTGGCTGCCAAAAAATATAGTGGCTTAAAACAGTGTCGATTATTATCTCTTGTTGTGTCTAAGAATAGAAAATGTAGGAATACCTTCACTGTGCTGTCCTTGCAGAAGGTCTGTCATGTGGCTGGATGGTAGCAGGAGCAGACAGAGAGCTCTCAGGCACATGGGACCGGCCAGCCTCACTCTCTTTTCTTGAGGTCGTGATGCCTCTCAATGTGTTTACTCTGCATAGCTAACCTTGGTTTTCTCACAGCACAGAGGCTCAGGTGGGTGAGACCTCTCACCAACTCAGGCTCCAGTGCCAGCATTCCAGCAAACTAGGCAGAGCCTGCAATTGCCTTTGATGGGCTTGCCAGGGAAGTCACATCACGTATTTACACCATCTGCCAATGGCGGTCCAATGCCTACATTCAGCCCATATTCAAGGGGAGGACACTCCCCAGCAGTTGATGGGCAGAGGCATGTCAAGAAATGTGTGGACTTCTTTTAAAAGCACCGCACATGGAGAGGAGAAGTAGTGGTGGGTGCCATAGGTTCATCATTTCCGGCTGCGCTTCTGTTTAGGACCCACATGGGTCCTAATAATTATTTCTGTTGCCCACACAACAGGTGGGTTCGATAGCTTGGCGAGTGACAAGCCAATCACCACAAACAAGAAGGATTTAACAAGGGGATTGTATCACTTGCAACAAGTCAGGAGAACACCAGGGAGAACTCCCAAAGCAGCGCCTCCCGAACACGGTGACACAGGGCTTCTCTTGGGCTTGTGAGCTGAGTCACCGCGTGCAGAGGTGGAGCCGAGGCAGGGGAGGCCGTCACCGATCCTGCCTCTACATGCATCGAATGTGTGGAACATGGCGGAGAAGCTCTTCCCTGGGCGAGGTTTTTAGAATGGAGATGAGGGATGTTCACCAGGATAACGAGGGGAGTTCACCACGATAATGAGGGGAGTTCACCACGGCGATGAGGGGAGTTCACCACGGCGATGATGAGGGGAGCTCACCACGGCGATGATGAGGGGAGTTTACCACGACGATGATGAGGGGAGCTCACCACGACGATGATGAGGGGAGTTTACCACGGCGATAATGAGGGGAGTTCACCACGGCGATGAGGGGAGTTCACCACGGCGATGAGGGGAGTTCACCACGGCGATGATGAGGGGAGTTTACCACGACGATAACGAGGGGAGCTCACCACGGCGATGATGAGGGGAGTTTACCACGACGATAACGAGGGGAGCTCACCACGGCGATGATGAGGGGAGTTCACCACGACGATAATGAGGGGAGCTCACCACGGCGATGATGAGGGGAGTTTACCACGACGATAACGAGGGGAGCTCACCACGATAATGAGGGGAGCTCACCACGGCGGTGAGGGGAGTTCACCACGATAATGAGGGGAGTTCACCACGGCGATGATGAGGGGAGTTCACCATGACGATAACGAGGGGAGCTCACCACGACGATGAGGGGAGTTCACCACGGCGATGAGGGGAGTTCACCACGGCGATGAGGGGAGTTCACCACGGCGATGAGGGGAGTTCACCACGACGATGAGGGGAGTTCACCACGATAATGAGGGGAGCTCACCACGGCGGTGAGGGGAGTTCACCACGACGATGAGGGGAGTTCACCACGATAATGAGGGGAGTTCACCACGGCGATGAGGGGAGTTCACCACGACGATGAGGGGAGTTCACCACGATAATGAGGGGAGTTCACCACGGCGATGATGAGGGGAGTTCACCACGGCGATGAGGGGAGTTCACCACGATAATGAGGGGAGTTCACCACGGCGATGATGAGGGGAGTTCACCATGACGATAACGAGGGGAGCTCACCACGACGATGAGGGGAGTTCACCACGGCGATGAGGGGAGTTCACCACGGCGATGAGGGGAGTTCACCACGACGATGAGGGGAGTTCACCACGATAATGAGGGGAGTTCACCACGATAATGAGGGGAGTTCACCACGACGATGAGGGGAGTTCACCACGACGATGAGAGGAGTTCACCACGGCGGTGAGGGATGTTCACCACGATAATGAGGGGAGCTCACCATGGCGATGAGGGGAGTTCCCCACGATAATGAGGGGAGTTCACCACGGCGATGATGAGGGGAGTTCACCACGGCGATGAGGGGAGTTCCCCACGATAATGAGGGGAGTTCACCACGGCGATGATGAGGGGAGTTCACCACGGCGATGAGGGGAGTTCCCCACGATAATGAGGGGAGTTCACCACGACGATGAGGGGAGTTCACCACGATAGTGGGGGGAGTTCACCACAGCGATGAGGGGAGTTCACCACGGCGATGATGAGGGGAGTTCACCACGACGGTGAGGGGAGTTCACCATGATAGTGGGGGGAGTTCACCACAGCGATGAGGGGAGTTCACCACGGCAGTGAGGGGAGTTCACCATGATAGTGAGGGGAGTTCACCATGGCGATGAGGGGAGTTTGCCAATGTTCATCTCCAACTCAGGCATCTCCTGATCCAATCGGTTTGTATTCTCCTAGGGCTGAGCTTCTTCCTGGAACTTTTCTGGAACAATGAAAACTCAAATGCAAGAGTTACGGGTCACCTGGAGACCTGGGTTTAGGTTTCTACTGAAGCACAGGAACCAGGACCACATCTTTACATTTGAGACTCTTGCCCTAATTTATTTCATGGCAGGTGAACCAGACACTCTTTGTTTGGTGGGAAATGTTAAAGACATTCTGCCTAAAAACCCCAACACCAAGGCTTGCCTACTTTTTTGCCCCTGCCCCACAGAATTCATCTGTCACCAATTTGAGACTTTCTGTAAATTCTTACATCCCCACTCTGAAAAACAGCAAGTGAAGTTGGTGTCTTAGAAGTTGGGAAACAGCTTTTAAACAGAAATGGGCAAAATGAGGAAGGTGAACAAGTGAGCAGATTCTCCCCTGGATAAACATGGCCTTCAGGACTGCACATCATGTGAAGAAGTGGCCCAGGCCTGTGGGTGCTCTTCACCACTGGAGGATGAGGTCTGCCCAGCTGGACTCAGCAGCCCTGGCATGGACATCGAGGAAACCCAAAGGCCAGAAAGCACAGGCTTACTAGCAAAGGCAGCTCCCCTCTCACCCCCTGAACCCCTTCAGCTACAGAGCATGGATGAAGCCAACATTCTAGCTCTCACACAGTACCTTAGAGCAGGGAAAGGCAGATACAAAATAAAACCTGTTCTCAAATATAATGGGGGGAAAGGTAATTGTAAAGTGCCATTAATACTGCATGGAAGGAAGTAAAACCCCAGACAGAACATTCTATGCTTAAGCCACATGAAAAGGAATTTCATGACAGCCATATAAAAATGTCTGCGGGTGAAAGAAAAGTCAGAAAAGAAAAATATACACAATGTTTACAAGAAAACACTAGATATAGCCATGAGATTGGTTTATAGAAAAGCTTGATAAGAATGTGGATTCAAGAATCAATTAAAAATGATGCAGAAACACATTGACAAAGCAAGAGAAAGAGATTAAAAGGAAACTTTTAAACTTATAGAAATAAATTGAATATTAAAGCCATCTAATTATAAAACAAATACATTGCCAACAGGAACAGAGTAAACATAACTACAATTAAAGAGTTTCAATGAATGAAAACCAAAAATACAGAAATTAAATCAAATAGTAAGGCAAATAGATAGGAGATAAAGAACATCTCACAAAAGGATAATGACTATCCTGAAACAGAGATACCAAATTGTCATTCAGAAAATATATTCAAAGGTATGAGAAATTCTCTGAAGTTAATAAAGAACTGTCTCTACTGATCAGAAAATAGATCATTTTCTAAGAAATATCCACCATTTACAAAATGTATACTACAGAAGCACAGCTTACTTTATGAACTGCAAGGATAAGGAAATCATTTTTAGGCATCCAGATAGAAAAAAAAATCAAATTAACTACACGAGAAAATGTCAGGCTGATCTTAGAATTCTCTATCACCAAAGGAAAGGAAACAATGTCTGCAGTTATGAGAAATGACAAGTTGAACTAAGAATATTACATTGAATCATAATGCCATTCAAATCTAAAAGCAACAGGTGTCTCTAAATATAAAAGGCCAGTGGAAGCTTATGTAATCTATCTCTCGGCATGAAGGAAGTTATCTGTTGATGAAATCTAGTCATATCACCTAGAAATTGTGTTTGGCTGACAATCCCTGAGACCTAATGAACAGTGGTCTCAGCAAACAAAAGTCTAGAAATGGGCAGACGTCACATCTTGAAAAGACATTTATGGATCCGGGAGCCTTTGGTCTTTCTGCACTTCTGTCCAAAGCACAGCATTACACTTGTTTAGTAATTGTTACCACATGATGCAAAGATGGAAAGAAGGGCATTTACTTCAGTTACCTAATACATCTCTCATTCTCTGACAACTCTCTCTCTCTCTAAACTTCTCTAATGTTTTCTTTTACCCCAGTCTCCCGCAGAAAATGGCCAAGCCTCAAATGTCATTTAAATGGATGTCTCAGTAGCTTTTGACAAACTGAGTCTCCCCTCCTTGAAGCAATTTCTTCATTTGCTTTGGGAACCACTACTGTTCTCATGTTCCTCTCATCTCACGGGACACAGCCTTACAGCCTTGGTCTGGCTCTTCCTCTTGTTCTGAAGTCCTACATGTTGAGGTGCCAAGTTTCTGTCCTCTGTCAAATACAAGCAATATGCCTCTGACTCCCATATTGATATCTGAGCCCTGACCTCTGCTCTGAATTCCGGACTCATTTAGACAACCGCCTGCCTCTCATCTCCATTCAAATATTGAATACTCACCTCAGACTTCATACACATGAAACGTTACTCTTGATTCTCCTCATGCTGCACAAAAAAATTGTTTCCTCCTGTATTTGTAATATCTTAATTAATGTCACCATGATTCAATGATACTGTCATGCAGGCATGTTTAATGCTCTCTCAATCTATGACACATCCAATGTTGAATCCTCCCGGCTCTGGGTGAACAGTGTTACAAGCCTCCCCACCTCTTCTCCCTGACCATCCCCGTGATCCTGGTCTACACAGCCTTTTATATGGCAGCCCTGTGCCCACTTCCAAGCCCCCAGGGGCTTTCCAATACACCAGGAGAGTCCCCCATCTTCCATTACAAAGTGCCCAGCAGACTGGGCACCGTTCTTGCTTGGAGCCCGTCTCCTGAGGCCCCTCACCCTCTCACCCACCGCTCACCCCAGCAGGCCATGTGGCCTTCTTGCTTTTCTCCAGCAGCCAAGCTCCTTGCTGCCTCAAGTCAAAGTTCTTTCTCGGTGTCTTCATCTAATTCATTCCTCTGTTTGATCCACAGCCTTCTCAAATGTCATCTCTCCAGAGAGGATGATTAAGGAATATCTGGCTAAAGCTGTCTTCCGAGAGTCAACCTCTCTCTTCCTGGCTGTATTTTTCTTCAGAGAACTCACCATTACTTGACATCTGGCTGAGTTTTTATTTCTTTCTTGGTTCACTGTCATTGCCAGCAGAATGCAAGCTGCATGAGGTCAGGATTCTCTCTGCACTCTTCTCCACTGTGCCTGGTGGGGAGCTCATCAGTTCTGTTGCCAGAACAAAAGAACTGAATCAATCAGAAAACTTTTAGAGAGAAATAGTAATTAGTCACGTATGTTTTTCTCCCATATGTGTTAGGAAAGAAACTTAGAATTATTTTTTAAAATGAGATAAACAAAAACAGAGGGTTAGGTTGCTTTATCCCCAATCTCCATTTGGCCTTTTGGAAAATTATTTAAATTAATTTTTCTTCAAATTTGAAGTTAATTTTACTCACTTTATCCAAGTGCTTAGAAAACAAATGGAAATTAGAGGCTAAGAGTCTGTTTTCTGGATATACCATGTCTTTTGTCTGACTACTATTTTGAAAATCAGCCTTTGTGAAAAAATTAGTCTATATAGGAATATGGACATGATACAAACTTAACTTTTGGCTGTAGCTACTTGGAGTGAGACGGTGACCTGAACAGTTAACAAAGATGCCTAACACAAGAAAACAGCTGAGAATTGAAAGGCATTTTAGATGATTCCCCATGAATTGTGGATGCAGCTGATGTTTAACCCGATCCATCTTGGACAACCATGGTAACGGAAGCACCGTCCCAGGAAGGAAACAGAGGCCAGTGTGATCATGGGAGACCCAGGATCACAGATCTGGAAACTGAGCATTGATTTTCACTGGGAAAACAATCCATGAAACCGGAAACTGGATGGTTTGTGGAAAGTAAGTTCTCCAGACGTTTCAGGCAAGCGTGTTACTGGTGGGTGCTGACATGTGTCCTAGGATTGCTGAAGTCACAGCCAGGAAGCCCAGAGCAGCATCAGCTGCACCGATGATGCTGACCAGAGAGAGGGGCTCCTACGTGTGTCCAGGGAAGGCTGCCTCGTACTGAGACTCTGAACTCAAAGGACGCAGCCTCCAAGTCACTAGTACCGGTGATCAAGCTTGGGCGTCCTCCAGGGCCTCTGACCACCAGCCACAGCCCACACTCCTGTGCCCAGGGCCTCAGAGAGACACAAGTCAGGACAGACAGGCCAGGTCCACTTTCCTCTCCTGAGCCAGCAGCTGCACCGTTGGGTCACTTCTGAAGAAATAAGGCATGGGGAGACTAGAAGTGTTTCAGTAGAGTCCACTCACGGTGTTCTGAGAGCAGGTGATGGGGTGGGTACTGATGGACGGGCAGGCAGATGGCGGAAAGGTGGGTTGGAGGAACGCAGACTTTGGAGATTTGAAGGGGCTGGGTTTGAATCCCAAAACGTTCGTTTATTAGTAGTACATTAATGTGGACAGCTGAATCTCTCTGAAATTCCTTTCTTCAGCTAGTGCATGTGGATATATAATATGCAATTTTGAGAACTGTTGTAGGGACCAAAGCAATACATGGAAAATTTCTTGCACAAACTCAGTGTTCATGTAGAGTTATTGTGATTCCCTTGCTGTTGTGCTTATGAGGAAACATAAAAGAATATGAAATATAAGGAAATTAGAGTGATATTTGTGAGAGGCAGGAGACGGGCTTGCAGAATACAGGATTCGGGTTATTGAGATAAAAATTCAGAAAGACACATTGGGCAAAGCTTTGGAACATGCACTGGGTGGAGTCAGCCTGTATCTTTTGGGTGGTGAATGAATAAGCATTTTTTGAGTCTTGAGCATTTCAGAAAGTTAAAAAAATCCATTTGTAGTTCACTTTAGAATGCAAAGCTCCACCATGGTATATTATTCTACAAATATTTACACACCGGGGGCTCAGCAGGGAAGGTGGGGCCATGCTGCCTCACACATGGTTTTCTGAGTCAACCCAAGAACTAGATCCATGTCCTAATGGTTTTCCCAATAAAGAGAATGCACATTTACTGAGAGCTTACGCCTTCAGGTTGTCTGCATGCAATGACGCAGTTCTCGCAGCAGCCTGTTCCTACCTTATTTTTCACAAGTAGTGTTTGAACCCCAGAGAGGTTAAGCCCTTTGTTGCAAATCTATACTGGCATGTTGGTGAAAATGTTTAACACTTAGTTCTCTGGGGAAAACAGTCCTTCTCTGTGGTATGTGCCGATTTCCACAGTCAATATTGGCAGGTTGACCAATGTCAAGGCACCAGCCTGACACCACATAGCTCGAAGTCCTCAGCGCCTGACCACCTGCCCTCCCAAGCTGACCACCCTGTCCTGCACACCACTGGGGGCCACTATCAGGCTCCAGAACCCCTTTTCCAGAACCACTTTTCACTTCTCCCTGGTCTCATCCAGCTTTACGTACAAGTTTTTCACGTTCCTCAAGATTTTATTTGGGATGAGTATATTCTAGAGCAAAACAAACAAAATTTTGAATGTCATTATTTAATTCACAAATTATACTAGCATTTGCATTCAAGCTTGGGGTCTTACAATCAGTTTGGTGTTATTCCCATTATCTTATCTCCAGAACACACTTTCATTAAAAGAGGACTTGCTTCATGTTTACATGGAGTTCTTGTTGAATTTACAGAACCTTGCTCATTGACTCCAAAAACCCAGGCTTTCCCTGAACCATGAGAATCTCGCTTTTGTGGGGATGAAAAAATAGCATGAGTTCTAGTTACTATTAGCATATTTTTAGCAAAATCTTCTGGTGAGGTTACCTGCTGAGAGAGAAAATAACAATTTAAAATTGTGTTAATATAATTTTTAAAGTGAACTATTATTTCTTAAGATTTTGTGTTAAACACTGCATAGATGATACTTTAAAAAACAATTATTTCTTAACTTTGAGCAAGGAATTTTTGCTGATGAAGGAGTTCAGGTGTTGAGATGTTAAATAACATGGAGCCATTTGGTGATAGATTGGGGATTGAAGCAGGAATTTCCGAATTAAATCCTTTTTCCTACATGAGCTTTAGGAAGAAAAGGTATTTGATTTCATTTTGGTTGCACAGCTGAACTTCATCAGGGACCTTTTCCCCTCAGTGGACCAGGCTGAGCTCCTGATGAGCTCTCCTTAGAGGAATCTGACCGCATCTAAATTCCTTGCCCAAGCCTTTTGTTTTGTTTAACACCTGTTCATTTGCAGCACTCGATATGTGCCAGACATTGTTCTAGATACAGGAGCAAGGAGGTGAAGACCAACGACAGAAATAAAAACATGATGGAAAGAAATCAAACAATATAATAAGTAAACAATATATTTTTCTAGAATAAAAGCTCCATAAGGCGGGAACTATTTCTGGCTTGTTCACCCCTTAATCGCCTCTGTAGAACAGGCAGGAAGCTACTAAATAATATCTAATGCATGCGGTTTTCATAAACGGAAGGCCATGGAATGGGATATACAATTTGAACGCTTTAAAATACAGATAAAATAGCTTGGGGTGTTGTATTCAGTGTTTCTTTAGATATAGCCTTTATATTAAAGAATTATATTTACTAAAATGTATTCAATTATTTTGTATTACATTTTGCAAATAAATAATTAAAATATTTGACAACAGTTGACCAGTTGATGTTGTCTTTTTTTTAGGAGAAATTTATGTGCATGTGTGTGCACACACATATATATACAAACATACATATATACACACACATATACATAAACATACCTATAGATGTATTTGTACATAAATATATATATACATGTATGAATATTTGCATACACATACAAGAACAAGCACATATGAAGACAGAGTTATATATCAAAATGTCATTATGTTACAGGAACTAGATCGCGTATTTTACAAATTAAAATCAGCTTGCTTAATACTATTCATTAGTAAACAAGAGCGGGACATTTTTGGCATCATAACAGGACCCCTGTTCCCCAAGTCTGTGGCTTATAAGCAAGGATCTTGGGCGGCTGAGACTGAGTTTCCTGTCAATGGCCTACATGTCATGTTGGTTATTACTTTTTATTAGAAGGTGTTGGTGACCAGGCTCGTGCCTTGTAATCCATTTTGTTAGCTTTGTTTGCACCCTCCAGTCCTTCCTGAATGGATATGTGAAATGTCAGATCTCAAGTGTGATTGATGATTTTTCTACTTGTGACTAATTTTCAAATCTATCTCAACCAAAGCCTCACTTCACCCACAGAGCCTAGATTTCATTCTTCTGCAACATGAATGAGGGAAACTCATCTGTATGTTGCACTTTAGATAATGGGATCCTCCTACCTGCTCCCGACAGCCAGGGAGGATATTTTAGCATAACGTTTAATCTTCTTCACACACACACATGCATGCATAACTTCATGGTTGCAAAAATACCAAATGTCTCTGAACACGAAGCCCCATCTTCTGAAAACTGACCAAGCTAAAGCAGTATCAGCATTGGCCAAAGTCAAGCCTACTTTTATCTCTCCAAACTGAAGCAAGCTAAGACTGTTACGATTTTGTATACAGCTTCAAGTTGCAATGCCCTATAGGAACAATTCTGCATGAAATCTTCAACCCTTTTACTCCGTGTCCAGAAAAGTATGCAATTGTAGCAAACATTTCATGAAGACAGATGTAGAACTCCAAAGTACTTGCCAGTTTTAAGCCTCCCTTGAGACAGCAGACCCAGGCTATTCTTGACACTTACATTTCAGTCTGTGTGGTATTGCCTGTGCTCCATTTTGAGTGTAGAAGAGATTAGACGTCTTTCGTTCATCTGCTTGAGCCACAGGACATTCTGCCCTGCCTCTAACTGATTGGGTAAATGCGCGCTCTGCCAGTTGCCAACCCGATAAGTGTATTTCCTTCTTCCATGACAAAAACTATGGATTTTTTTGTGCGTGAAAACAATGTGTCCGTGACAGTTAATTTCATGTGCATATTTCAGACCCGCCAGTCTCCAAAATTGCATGAACTAATTTCTTAAAATTTCCTCTCTCTCATTGTACATGTGTATGTGTACACGTCTATGTCTAGTCTATGCCTATGTCTCTATCTATACCTATGTCTATGTCTATTATGTCTGTATACGCATATGTCTATGTATATTATATGTCTATGTGTATGTGTGTCAATATCTCTGTTTCTATGTATATGTCTATGTGTATGTGTATGTTGTCTGTGTCTACGTACATGTCTATGTCTATGTGTATATTTGTATGCCTCTGTGTGTGTGTGTCTGTATGTCTATGCCTATGTGTCTATGTCTATCTGTGTATGTATATGTGTATATCTATTTGTATGTCTATAGCTATGGGTGTCTATATCTCTATGTATGACCATGTCCATGTCTGTGTCTGTATGTGTATATATATTTGTATGTCTCTGTGTACACGTATGCCTGTGTCTATGTGTGTGTCTATGTCTACATGCTTATGTCTGTGTCTGTGCCTGTGTTTATATGTATGTCTACGTGTATATCTATGCCTATATGTATGTACACATCCTATTTGTTGTTTCTTTGGAGAATCCTGACTAGTAAAATAGCCACATAAAAATACTTAACTTTCTTCCAGTTAGATTCTGTCTGTCATAGTAACAACTTGTGGCCAGTGACAGCTAACTGAAGAATGACTGAATGTGGTTTTGGAAAATTATCTTATTTTCTTGTTAAAAACAAATGCGTTTTCTGGCGTGCACCCCTTTCTCCTCTTCATCCTCTTCCCTTTCCTCTAGTCTGGAGAGCAAAACTAGTAGTTCCTTGGATTTTAGAAGCACATCGACTAACTAAGCAAGAGGAGCAAAAATAAACATATTCTCAGATATATTGTAGTAAACTGCAGAACATCAAATTAGAAGAAAACTATAAACGTGAGCAAAGAGAAAAGACTGATTAAACAATTAACTTTTAGTTGTCTTCTCATCAACAAAAATAGAGGCTAGAATACAGTGAAGAACATTTTTAAGTTGTAAAGAAAAATAGCTATCTACTTAGATTTCCAAAATAAAATAATTTTTAACTTATAACTAAAGATATAATCAACGTGTATTCAAAGATTCAGAGTGTTTATCACACATAGACTCCCATAGACTCCAAATCAAAGTAAGAATAAAGAAGGTAATTACAGGGAAAGCAATTGTTCCTTAGAAGGAAGAAATTGAGATGTAGAAATGAAAGTAACAAAAAAGAGATGGTGGTAAACACATATATAAATATAAATAAGCATCAACTGTATAAAATGACAATATGATTAATAATATCATATAGTTTAAAATTAAAGTGGGGCATTATTTCTGGCAGTATGATAGATTATATTTCTAAATAAAATATTTTCCTATACCCTTTCCTGAGAACAAATGAAAAGTCAGAATATTCAAGGTTTGCAACTGATGGCAAATAGGAACATGAGGTTATGATTGGCGTTCACAGCTGGCGGCCACAGCAACGCACAGGCTCTCAGAAACTCTTGATGGGACACATCTCTCGTGACAGGTTAGAACACCGACTGCTTGCAGAGAAAGGAACTGAGAAGGAAATGGGACTGGTTAGGAAATTCATTAATAACAGGAAAAATGGCATCCCTTGAGAATCCGGAATGATAGATCTCTATGACTCTGTCTTGACTTCAAATGTATGATCTTAGTTTGGTTGTGGGAACCCAAGTTGGGTGTTTCAATTTAGATAACACCAGGTTGTTACTATCTTTCAGTGCCTGAAAAAATAAGTAAATATTATGTGTAAGTGAAGCCTCAATTCAGTACACAGGATTAAGGTAAATAATAATAATAACCTAAGGATGATGACATCATATACGAGAGCAAGCAGAAATCCAGAGAAAATAAGGACAAATTGGCAACAACAAATTAGACCTTCTTGTACTTCCGGGAACTGAATAATCCCAAATAGTTTACAATAAAAATAATAATTCACGGTATAAAAGATAGGATTACAGATAAGCAAGCCATAATGCATTAGAAAAAGTGGTTAACTAGAGGCTGGGTGCAGTGGCCCATGCCTGTAATCCCAGCATTTTGGGAGGCCAACGCGAGCAGATCGCTTGACCTCAAAAGTTTGAGACCAGCCTGGGCAACATGGGGAAACCCCATCTCTACAAAAATACATTAACTAGCCAGGCATGGTGGCACACACCTGTAGTTTCAGCTCTTCAGGAGGCTGAGGTGGGAGGATAGCTTGAACCCAGTAGGCAGAGGTTGCAATGAGCTCATATTGCACCACTGTACTCCAGCGTGGGAGACAGAATGAGACGTTGTCTCAAAAATTTTTTTCAAAAAGTGGTTAAGTGGATTTGAAAAATAATCTTATTTGGTTAAATAATTTATTTGTTTTAGAACTTATTTAATCTAGAATTTTAAAAGTACAGACGTTGCAGATAAAAACAAACTAACAAAAATAATGGATGTTTAAGACATCAGATTCAAAGCAGCCAAAAAGTAAATCAATGAGCTGGAAGATATATCAGGAAAAAAAATTACTCATAATAGTAGGTGGACAAGGTAAGAAAATAATGAAAGATAAATTGAGATAGAAAAGATAAAACAGCAAGGTTTAACATAATCAACATTGATAACAATGCAATAATAATAATCAATGTCCCAGAAAGTTGGAATAGAGACTGAAAGATAGGTAATAATCCAGCAAAGTCTAATATATACATATTCACCAGTTTAAAGGTACTGGTCTAAGTGTTATAAATGTTTTAACTCTTTAATAATCCTATAATGTTTATAAATATTTTAAGCCTATAATCATATAATATTTGTGAAATTATTGTTCCCATTTTAAGTATAAAGAGACTGAGGCATCAGAAAGTCAAGTAACTTTACCAAGGTCATAGTGTTCTTAAATCATGAAAGCATGATTTGAAATCTAAATGTCTGCCTGCCGAGCTTGGACCATCAGTCACTCCGGAGCTTGAACTTTTAATCACTCTTGTATTTGATAGAGTAATGACTAAAGAATTTCCTACAATTTTTCAGGGGTAAATTTTCTGAAGTACCTAAGTTTTTCAGTAAATCTAACTCTGTTCTACAATCAAAAGTTTATTATAAATCTGAAGTAGATATGATGGAAGTCAAGAGTGGAATCTAGGGAGGAGAGATGATGGTGTATGTAGGAAATGTCAGGTCTTTGCTTTACAGGGTGTGAAGTCTGGAGAAATTGTTTAAAGATTTAAAATTTAAGTTGAAAGGTAATGACGGAGGAAATAATGAAGGGCTCTATATGTGTATTTACACATATACATCTGTATGTATATAAGTGTTATGTAATATACATTTTATATACATTATAATGCAATATATTATGGCTATGTAAAATTATATATATAATTTATTAGAATATATAATATTAATTATATATAATTTAATATAGACATTATATATTTCATTGTAATATATAATATATGATATTCTATGTAATATAATAATCATATATTAATATATGATTATTATAGTTAGTATATATATAATTTTATACAGCCATAATATTTGGATTATAAGCCAAAATATGTTGCATTTTATATATTTTTATATATATATAAAACTACAACAGCTAAATCCACATTTATCACAGCAAAACCTCAATAGGCTCTCTATACATTAAATAGACAAAAAATGTAGGCTAAGCATATGATTTAGCAATGTGAGGTGATTCTCTATTCACCAAAATGAAAACCAGAAACACGTAGGAGTGGTGCCTGGGACGATCCTGGAAGACGACAGGAGGGAACACAAGGGCTCCTCCCCACAGAGACAACACTTTCATGGCAGAATGTGTTTGATGTAACTATTTTGGAACTCTGGAGGCCTTTGAAGGCTTCCAACTTCCAGGGAAAAGCGTGGGCATTAAAGTGTGGTTAATTTACAGCTCACAGCAGAGTAGCAGCTACTCATCCCAGCTAGCCCCTGGCAGGCAGCTGCACACGTGTTTCTGCACACAGCTTGTGGAAACCAGGGTGGGCAAAAAGACCCTGTCCTCCAAATACCAAGGATCTGTGCTCTGGTCATCTATTGCTGCTTCTAATCAAAGAGGTGCAGACAAAGTGGTCATTGTTGTTTAACCTTCCCCTATGGTGGCAGGCCCCTCCCACTCCAGCTGAAGTGACTTCCAGGGAATTTAAAAAGTCTGGCGAGACATTACAGATTAGTACAAAAGCAGCTGCATATATGGGAAAAATTAGAAAGTGACCTAAGACTCGGAAAAAAACCTGAGAAGACCTTAAGTTTACACCTCAGGCTGATCTTCAGCACAGAGAGAACTTACAACAATGAAAACAGGAAAAAAAAAATCACTTAAAAAACTTAAAAAAAATAGAGAAAAGGGAGAATTTGATTTTTAGTTATCACAATTTTAGATGCAAATGTTCATTTTTCAACAAAAAATTCACAAGGCATATAAAAAAATAAGGTGTGGCTCATTCAAAGGAAAAAAAATAATCAATAGAAACTGTCCCTGAAAAAGACTTAATGACAGATCTACTAGACAAAAACTTTTAAAAAATTATTTTAAAGATGCTCAAAGAAAGGAAGGAAGATGTGAAAAAAGTCAAGAAAACTGTGTGTAAACAAAATGAAAATATCAATTTTTTTTACAGAAGACAACCTAAAAAGAAACAAACAAAAAATTCTGGAGCTGAAAAATACAATAACTGAAATAAGGAATTCATCAGAGGGACTCAAAGGCAAATTTAAGCAGGTAAAAGTAATTATTAGTTTATGTTTTTGGTCACAGAATAAATAAAAATATAATTCTGTGACATCAACAAAGGAAAGGGTTGGGGACAGAGTTATAAAGAGCAGAATTTCTGTATGCCATTGAAGTTAAACTGGTATAAATTCTAATACTGTGTTACAACTTTGCAATATTTAATGTAATCCCCATGGGAACCACAGGTAAAATAGCTATACAATATATGCAAAAGAAAATGAGAAGGAAATTTAAATGTTTTACTCTAAAACTCAGCTAAACACAAAAGAAGACAGTAATGCAGAAAATAAGGAACAAAAAAGCTGTAAGGCATAATCGAAACAAACAGCAAAATGACAGAAGTCAGTCTCACCTTATCAGTAATTACTTGAAATATAAATGGATTAAATTCTCTAATCAAGACAGAGATCAACAGAATAGATATTAAAAAACAACAACAACAACATGATCCAATTACATGTGGTCTATAAGAGAATACTTTAGATCCAAATATTCGAATAGATTAAAATTGCTGACACATGCTACAACATGAGTGAACTGTCAGGACATTGCACTAGGTGAAAGAAGGCATTTGCAAAAAGACAAAAACCATTTGATTTCACTTAAGTGAGATGCTCAGATTAGACAGAATCATGGAAATATAAAATAGAATGGTGGTTACTGGGCTTTGGGAAGAGAGCAATGGGGTGTTATTGTTTAATTGATATAATTTTCAGTTTTCCAAGATGAAAAGAGTCAGGGAGATGGATGACGGTGATGGTTGCATAAGCATTATCAATGTATTTATTATTACATTATTTTACACTTAAAATGGTTAACGTGCATGTTATATGTATTTTACCACAATTTATAAAATGGGGAAAAATTGTGCTGCAGGTTCTAAGCAAACATATGAACCAAAAATAAAAACTATAAAGATTTGATAAAAATGTTGCCTCTCTCTCCATTGGGGTTGCACAGTATACTGGTAACAAATTAACTATATTTAATTAGATAACAAAAAAGGTGAAAACGTCAACCTACGATAATGCTGAGAATCCGAAGTAATATAAACTTTTCTCCAGTGAAATCAAAATAATCGAGTACAGTGGATTTCAAGACCTTCCTATAAGAAGCAAAATCATCTAGCAGTCCTGAGAGGTCGCTGATTTCTCCATGGAGATAAACATCATAAGAGAGTGTGAGTCACTTTTGAAGGGCTCATTGAAGAATAAAGTATAAAATACCTCAAGTAGTAAGGGAAGGAGAAATTAACTCTAAAGAAACTATCAAGAAATTATACATATCCCAAGTTGTATATAACAAAAAATATACCATTTATCAAATGCCCACTGGCTGGACACAGTGGCTCATGCCTGTAATCCCAGCACTTTGGGAGGCCCAGGCAGGCAGATTGCTTGAACCCAAGAATTTGAGATCAGCCTGGAGAACATAGTGAGACCCTGTCTCTACATAAAATACAAAAATTGTACCTGCATCCACCCATAGTCCCAGGTACTTGAGAGGCTGAGGTGGGAGGATCACCTGAGCTGGGGAGGTCGAGGCTACAGTAAGCTGGGATTGCAGAGTGAGACCCTGTCTCAAAACAAAAACAAACAAACACCACATGGTTCTGTTCTCTCTGGGAAGATTGGCATATGTTGAGCCAAGCCATAGTCTAACCGGCCAAGGTTCCTCACAAGGAAAGTATGCAGATCCAGGGGCATTTGTGAATATTCTAGGAGCTCGTGGCCAGTGTGGAGACAGTTCATTGCCAAGCCAGTGGCTCACCAAATTTAGACCACATCAATAGGAACCCTCGGGAGAATTGGGTTTGGTTCAGATCCTTCGTAGGACATTAAGTCAGCTTTAGAAAAGGAGCCAGAAGCTCTTGTGAAAAGAGACTTTTCCATTTATACCTGCTTGCACCTACCTGGAAGATGGCAAAACCAAATACTGTTTCACTACAGTGGGATCTGTTTTAACTCATTATATGCAGGCCACAGAACTCATCCCATTCTACCTGAAACGCCAGCTTTCAAGCCTTACTTGGAATAACTGCCATCTACAGCCATCACCTCCATCCCTCCACTCCCTCCACCCACACTTTTTGTAGTGCTAAAAATCCAGACTTTCCTTCCTCAGCAATTACTCTGAATTTTTTTTTTTATTTCCTTGCTTGGCAAATAAATGAACTCAGTTTAGTTTGAAACCAATGAAGGTGGTCTTCCATTGGGCATTGGGTTAGAGTTAAACAGGAGCAGGGCAGAGATGGCTGCTTTCATTACAAGCCCTTAGATAGTACTTGATGCATTTATTTCAGTAATGTGCTGTTTGATTAAGTTGAACCATACACAATTTGTCTTTGTATAGACCAAGAACAGCAGAAAATTCTAAATTTGTGAAGTTTTACTTAGTTTAATAATTTTTCAGGGAAACCCTTATAAAGAAAAAGATTCTAGAACTTGAAGTTACCAATTAGCAATTTTCACAAATGGAATCTGTTTTACTTTGAAGATGTGTCATATTAAAGGAGATTTCTCACATCTGAAACTAAGTAAAAGAACTACGAGAAACTATATTCTCCAAGTATTCATTGTTATTCAAGCCATGTACTTACTGTAGCTGTTTCTCTCACTTTTTCCTTAAGAATTTATCAATTTTAAAAATACTTAATATATTATCACCATATTATGCTTATTTTTAATTATTTGCTAATTAAAAAATCTAATTAAATGGTGATGAACACTGAGACCAAAATTCCATATTTTTAGTTTGATTAAATAACGTCATTAATTTTTGCCACACCCTTTACATGGAATGCACTCTATATTTTTATTTAGTTGAGTTCTAAAATATATATAATTAAAGTACTGATAAAATTCTCCAGTTTTGATTTATATATTTGTAACTATATTCCTTGGTCTCTTCTAAGTAATTTCTTGATAGATGACAGTCACATTAATGTAAATTTAACTTATTATTTTTAACATTTGTCTCTGAATTTAGCTATTTTTCCATTACTTGCATACTTTTTGCACATATCACTTTAGGTTTGCTATTTTTTTTCTTTTTAGATGTATATATACATATACATATATATGTGTGTACGTGTGTGTATGCATGTGTGTGTGTGTACTTTTTTCTTCTTCTGAGTGAATAATAACAGTAGAGTAGGATGGAGTTGTGGGAGCATGGACAGGGTGCCAGCAGATATGATACCTGGGTGACTTGACTCTGTCCTAACTAGCAGGTGCATTTTGCCAAGTCACTTTCACGTATCTCTCACTTGCTAACCTACAAAAGGAGGACTGTGTGTTGACCATTGTTTGGTACTCCTAGTGTCAGATTTTACAATTGCATGACCTGTAGCTATACACGCTCCATTTGTCTGACCATGTAAGAAACTTACTACAAGTTATGGACACAGAACACGTAAACCCAGTGCCGCTCAGCTGGAACATCACACCATGCTGTCTTCCCTTTCAGGGCACCACATACCTTAAATTTTTATCGGCACCTATGGTGATTCTGAAACTACATCTGGAACTTCTGAAAGTCATTACCAAATGAAGCAATCTTATATTTTTAAAAGTGGGCCAATTGTAGACCACGCTTTATGACTGCTGGAATTACTCCCACATAGAACCAACAACTGGGTCTAATAACCCACTCCACTGAGAAATTATAATAGCACAGTTTAACATACCATCAAAAAGTAAATTCCCGAACAACTTAATTTTAGCTCCTAGGTTCTCACTAACCAGTTTCTTTTTAAACGATGACTCAATTGCAGAATGCTGACTAAATCCACAGTTCATTACAAAGCATCATGCTCGCACATTGACTTTATAAGTAATCTGTTAAATTACGTCTTTTATCCTCTTCGGATTGTTTTTATTAATGTTTGGTTTTGAATAAATGCATAGGAATTTCCCCACTTTCCTCTCCAATATTTAGACCAGAAGTAAAAATGTGAAAGTGCCCCAGAACTGCCTTAGCACATGCTAATCACAAGCGAATACACCAGTGAGTTACACCCATCCACTCAGTCTGTTAATTAACCGCTAACAAGCATGGTAGACATCCAGAAATCAAACACATATAGTAAACTTTACATAGTTCATATCTTGATTATTTCGGCATTGGCTTCTGTAAATAAGTTGTTATAATTTATGACACTGAGTTTTTACCATATCTGGCAGCTGGAACTATGGAGGAATGAATTAATTGATTGGTTTTCATGAACTTCAATGAAGAAACAAAACCAGTTGGTTTATATGTCATAGCATTTTTGGTTAAGACTGTTATCAGGTTTGTGGTTGTTATATTTGTTGGCACATTTAAAAATCATTTGCATTTTAAAGCACTTCTAATAATTTTTAGATATGTTTGTTTTTAAATAGTTGACATGGTGAAGCAGGACTAGGTTTTTGTCAGTGGTGCAGGTGGTGCATAAAGGTTACTGGACAACAATTTGCTTATTTAAACCAATTATATGACAAGGAAAAGAAATTATGCTTGGAAACCATGGCATTATACATCATATATTGAAATTATGTTTGGAAACCATGGCATTATACACCATATATTGAGAAAGGGATTACTCACTTGAACACTCTTGAGAGCATTTATAATCTAAAGCTCAGTTACAAGTTTCAGTCTCAGAAATCAAGGACCTTTCCCAAAGACATGTAACCATGGAAAATGCCACTTATTGACCAGAAAAGAGAATTTCATTGGCTAAGGCAGTTGATTTGAATGGTGGGTTAAAGTTATGTCAAACTAACCGAGGCATATAAAATTTGTATTTATAACTTAACTGTGATGTCTATTGCTTGCTTGCTAAGAATATATTTCAGGATTTTTTCTCTATTTTTTTTAATCCAACAAAAGTAATATCAAGAGGTCTTCTCATTTCAGATGATATGTTTTGGAAATCACCTTTTTGTTGGCTCTGAACAAACCTGTACTTTCTTGATAGGAAAAAAAGTCATTATATGAAAAATACACTTGCACATGCATGTTTATAATAGCACAAATTGCAATTGCAAAGATATGGAACCAGCCCAAATGCCCATCAATCAATGAGTGGATAAAAAAAAAACCTGTATGTTATAGTCTCACTCACAAGTGGGAGCTAAGCTATGAGGATGCAAAGGCATAAGAATGATCCAATGGACTTTGGAGACTCAGAGGGAAAGGTTGGGAAGGGGGTGAGGGATAAACGACTAGAAGCTGGGCTCAGTGTATACTACTCGAGTGATGGGTGCACCAAAATTTCAGAAATCACCACTAAAGAACTTACTCATGTCACCAAATACCACCCATGGAAAACCCAAAAACCTATGGAAATCATTTTTTAAAAGAGAGCGAGAGATCACTAATTACAGTGGCCAGTGTTTTCTGTAGTTGTGGCCAACAAGAAGTGGTCCTATGTGTAAGAAGTGGGAGTATATGTCTTTCTTAAAACTGACATTACAAATATATGGAGTTAAGGTATCTCACACATACAAATCCTTCGAAAATCTGCTCTCTATACTTGCTCTTTCTTTCTTTCTCTCTCTCTTGCTCTCTCTCTCTCTCTCTGTGTGTGTGTGTGTGTGTACATATAGATTATATATATACATATATATACCTTTTATTATATAAGTAAAAGAGGGAAAGTTTGTTCCACACTAACTCTAATCTCTACTTTATTTGTGCTATTTTTGCCATATATATATATATCTATTACATATTTGTGTTCAAAACCCACCATTAGAGATTTATAATTACAATTTTATATCATCTTACATGTATTAAAGAAATAAGATAAAAAATTCTACATTAATTTTCTTATTTTTCATTCCAGTAGCCTTCATTTGTTCCTGCAGACTTGTGTCACTATTTCACGGCACTTCTTTGCTCCACTGAGTCTTTCTTCCCTTCAGCATTCTGTGTATTATACTGTTAAATTAATCTCCTTCTGCTACAGCTTCAAAAATTCAATTTTATTGATGTTGTCTGATATGTTTTGGCTGTGTCCCCACCCAAATCTCATCTTGAACTGTAGTTCCCATAATCCTCATTTGTTGTGGGAGGGACCCAGTGGGAGGTAATTAAATCATGAAGGAGGTGACCCCCATGTTGTTCTCATGATAGTGAGTTCTCACAAGATCCGATGGTTTTATAAGGAGCTTTTTCCCACTTTGCTCAGCATGTCTCCTTCCTGTTGTCACATGAGGAAGGACATGTTTGCTTCCCCTTCCACGATGATTGTAAGTTTCCTGAGGCCTTCCCAGCCATGCTGAACTGTGAGTCAATTGAACCTCTTTCCTTTATAAATTACCCAGTCTCAGGTGTGTTTTTGTTAACAGTCTGGGAATGGACAAAATACACTGACTTCTGCTACTGTTTTTTAAAAAACTATGAAGAGAAGAAAGAGGAATGTGCAGTTACATAGTGCTTTGTCATTACTATGAGATTACTTTTACTGGTGTCCTTTGTTTATTTATGTGACTGAAATCACTGTCCTGTATTACTTGTCAGTTGGGATAACTTCCTTTAGTATTTCTTTAAGGCATGTGCACTGATAAATGAACCCTGTCAGTTTTCTTTATTTTAAAATGTCATTATTTCAACTTTATTGATATTAACTTTTCATTTCCCTGGTTATAGATTTTTTATTTGGTAGTTTCATTATGGGTGTGTGTTTTCCTTAAGCATGTTAAATATGGCATTCCACTACCTTCTGACCTCCATTATTTCTAGTGACAAGTCCACTGTTAATCTTAGTAAGTTTAATTTTAAGTGATGAATTCTTCTCTCTTATTGTCTTGAAATATTTTTTCTCTATCTTTGTCCTTTAATATTTTGACTGTGATATGTCTATATGTGAGTCCTTGTTGTTACTCTACTTTGAGTTTAAGATTCTTTTTTATACATTAAGTGTAGATTTTTGTTTTTCATCATATTTAGGACATTTTCATCATAGTTGTGAATGTTTCTCCTAACCTTTTCTTTCTTCACCTCATTATGTGTATTACACTAATTATGCATATGTTGATGTGCTTAACATTGTCGCACAAGTCTCTGAGGCTCTCTTCATTTTTATTCAATCTCTTTTTCTATTTTTCAGGTTTTATAATCTCTAGTGATCTTTATTCAAGGTCACTGACTTCTTTTTTCTGAAAGCACAAATGCATTGTTGAGCTTAGTAAATTTTTCTGTAACTTACTGTTTGACTCCAGAATTATCATGTGATTTTTTGTAAATTCTAGATTTATTAATTCCTTACTAATAAGCTCTTTTAATGAGTCATTGTCATTATATTTGTCTCTTAATTTTTTAATAATAATTTCCTGTAGTTCTTTGAGTATATTTATACTAGTTGCATTAAAATATCTTTTTGCTAAACCCAACATCACGTCCTCTTAACAGCAATTTCTACAGCCTTATTTTTGTTCCTATACAATAATCAGATTATTCTGTCTGTTTGCAAGTCTTATAATTTTTTTGTTATAAAGTGGACATTTTAGATATTGTATCATGAAAATTCCAGATTTTAATTAGTCCTACTCCCCCACATAGATGTTGGTGTTGCTGTTTCTTACTTGTTTCTTGTTATTTATTTAGTTGTTTTGCTGGACTAATTCAGCAAAGTCTGTTTTTCCTGAAGTGTGCAGCTTCAATGTTTCTGTTCATTTTTATCTCTTTTTAAAAAATTTTTAATTTTAAACTTAGATTCCCAGAAGTCTCCCCTGGGTCATCATAGCTTAAAGTTTAGCCAGTGATTGGTCAGTTGTACCTAAGCCTTTCAATTTTGCTCATAGATCTGTGTGGAATGGATAATGCTTTCCAGTTGACCCTTTGTTCAGCCAGAAACGAATCACTCTCAGATGCCTGCTCTGTTTGCTCATGACTGGACACACCTAGTGCATATGCACAGCATTTCAGACTCTCAAAGATGTAACCATATCAGGGGCCTTTTAGCTATCTTCCCTGGTCCTTTCTGTTCAAGTTCTGGGTGGTATCTTCACTTGCTTGTTGCTACTAATTTCATAAACCATCAGCCTTCTCTTAATTGCTCACCTCTAATATCTCTATTAATTTTTGATAAAGCCTTAAGGCATGAATTCATTTATGCCATATTCCTATAAAGTCCACTTCCTCAGTAGAGCTGGGTGAACCTCTGTGCCACTGCACCAGAGCTGGAGGCGGGGTGAGGGTGGCCTGTTCTCACTGGAGTGAACACTCCTACCTTGCAACAGAGAGTTGGAAGGATGGTTGCCCCTTCTTGGTTTGCCTCTTCCATCATGGAGCCTACGACATATGAGGTAAGTCTGGTAATGGTGGTAGGGAGCGATTGATAATTAAATATTTTTGGCTTGATGCACTTAGATCCTATAATCTACAGGTGGGAGTTGAGTGGCTGAAATAAGTCCCAGTTTTCTTGTGCATATCCACCCAGAGAAGATTTTCTATAACAGAGCTTGAAAGACATGCAAGATGCTGGCGGCTCACTCCCAGGGCAAAACTATAGCCTTATATCTAGAAGCTGGGGGAAAGGGAACCCTTAGATTGTAAGCACCCATCCTGAGTAGTTCCCACAACACGGAGCTTGTGAAGATGGTGGAAGGGGCAGGTTATGGCTCAATGGCAGTCTCACTCTGTTCTTAATGAGGGTTATCAGGTTTTTCAGGATAAGTTCT
>NC_072390.2:93205000-93297500 GCF_028885625.2 Pongo pygmaeus
AAAAGGAAATGTCCTGCTCCTCCCAGGCCATGGGTGAAAAAGAAGCAAAGGTATCTCCTGAGAATTTGGAACCACAGCTCTGCATGCTTCAGGGATTGGGTATTTGCATTTATTCTACTAACTAGGTTAAGAAAATATTATGATAGTTGATGCTGGGCCAGTAATAATCTGTGATCAAATGAGGAAAAAACAATAACTTTCTAAAGTACAATTGCAAAACCCAGACTACAAGTAGTTGGCACAGGAAAAAAAAAACAAAAAACTATCCTCTTTAAATATGAAAATACAGTCAAAATGGAAAAACCCATTCATAACAAAAAAGCATAACTAAGATCCCAGCAGATACAACCAGTGGTATTAAAAACACCATAATAAGATTTCCAAATAACAAAGTAACAATCAGAATAAAAATATAAAATAACCCTGTCCAGAGAGGACTTTACTTTAATCACTTCTATTCAACACTATACTGGGGATTCTGGCAAGAAAAAGAAATAAAAAGCATCCTTATGAGAAAATGTAAAGTCAAACTTTATTTGAAGGCAACATGATCATCTACAGAGAAAGTTGAACAGAATCTACTGAGAAGCAACTAGAATGGACAAGTGAGTAAGTTAGCAAGCTTGCAGAATAAAAGATTGGAATGCAAAAATCCATTGTATTTTCATATACTATCAATGAACAATTGAAAATTAAAATTTAAAACATGGTTTACAATTGTATCAAACATTAAGAAATATTTAGGAATAAATGTAATAAAAGATGCACAACACCTATATACTGAAAAAATTTCCGGGAGAAATTAGAGAAGATTTAAATAAATGGAGAGTTATACAATGTCCATGCTTCAGAAGAGTCAATATATTTAAGATGTCAATTCTCTGCAAATTGGTCTATAGATCCAACACATTCCCAATCAAAATCTAATCAGAGTTTTTGTAGAAATTGATAAGCTGATTGCAAAATTCATGTGGAAATGCATGACACCCAGAACAGCCAAAAAAACTTGTAAAAAGAACAAGTTGAAATGACAACATTAGCTGATCTCAAGTCTTATTATAAAGCTACGTTAATCAGAATGACAAAGTATTGGTTGCAACATAGACAAGTGGATCTGTAAAACAGAATTTAAAAAAAGCCATAAAAAAACAAGAAAAATTAACTCTAAATGAATGACCTAAAATTTTAAATCCTTAAATGCTAATGCTTCTAGAAGAAAATATAAGAGGAAATCTTTGCATCTTGGGTTAGGCAAATAATTTATAAATATTACACAAAAGTATGATCCATAAAATAAAAAAAGATAATATTGAACCTCCTCAAAGTTAAAAACTTCTGCTCTGAAATCCAATGCCAAAACAATTTTCAAAGTATATGGACTATAAGAATAGTCGGCAAAGAATATATCTAATAAAGAATGTATATCCAGAAATATAAAAATTTCTCAAAGTCCAATAAAATGAAAACAAACAACCCAATTAAAAAGTGAACAAAAGCTTTGAACAGACATTTTATCAAGGAAGATGTACAGATGATAGCTTGAGCACATGAAAGCTCCCTCCGTGCAATGAGTCACTAGGTAAATGCAAGCGAAGAGGACCCGGAGTTCCCACTGGCCCCTACTGAAATGGTGAAACTGGAAAGGTTGACCGTACCATGACTGAACAAGGATGTGAAGGAATCAGAACTTGTGCACACTAACGGTGGGAATACAAAATGGCACATCCACTTTGGAAACCAGTTTGGTAGCCTTTAAAAAATGTCAATATATTCTTCTTATCAGTATTTACCCAAGAGAAAAGGGAGCATATATCCTACCCATACCTGTACATAAATGTTCATGGCAGTGAGGCAGCCAGGGGGCAGGGGTTCCCCAGAGAAACGCCAACCAGCCTGCAGCTGGGGTGTAGCACGCAAGTTCACACCGTCTGCAGCTGGGAGGAACTTCTTTTCCTGGGTGGTGCCTGGGACTTAATCTGTGGGGTGGGAAGCATGTACTAAAAGGATTCTCACTCAGCTGAATCCCTGTTCCCCTTTTTTTCCCTTTTTGCCCAATAAATCCCATTATTCTCACCATTCAAATTGTCTGCGAGCCTAATCTTTTGTGGCCGTGTGACAAGGACCTCGTTGTTACCTGAAATAAGAAAAAGTCCTGCAACAGCAGCTTTACTTGTAATATCCAGAAATTGGAAATGACGTAACTGTCCCTTAAGGAGCAGCATATCTAGACAACCAAATACTGCCTAGTAATAAAAACCAGGGAGCTGCTGATACATCAAGGACAAATCTCAAAAAAGTCATACTGAGTGAGAGAAGCCAAACCATAAATGAGTACACACTTCTGTTAACTTCCTATTGCTGCCATAACAAATCACTGCACATGTAGCCACTTAGAAGCACACAAATTTATTCCACAGTTGTGAAGGTCAGAAGCCCAAAGTGAGTCTCTTAGGCTAAAATCAAGGTGCTGTGGGCTGGTTCCTTCAGGGGGCTGCAGAGGGGATCCGTTTCTCTGACTTCCAGCCTCTGGAGGCCACATGTGGTGCTTGGCCCTGCTCCTGTTTTCACACCTCCTACCTTGACTCTATCCCCATTAGGATCCTGTGATGACACTGGGTCCACCAGACAATCCAGGACACTCTCCTCCTCTCAAGGTCCTTCAATGAATCGCATCTGAAAATTCCCTTTTGCCATGCAAGTCCAGGTATTTGCAGGTTCCGAGTATTAGGACATGGACATCTTGGGGGGCCATGATTCCGACTATCAAGATACTATCTGATTTTATTTGCACACAATTTTAGAAAATGCAAATGAACCAATAATGAGAGAAAGCAGATCCATGATGTCCAAAGGTGGAGGAGAAACAAGGAGGAGCAGACGGGAGGGAGTACCCTTAGAGGTGAAAACTATGTTCACTGTCTTGATTGTAGTGATGCTTTCACAGGTGTACACATATGTCAAAACTTACCAGTCATACACTTTAAATATGTGCAGTGTACTGAATGTGAATTGCACCTCAAAAACATAAAATAAATGTGTTCTGATATAAGACATCATAAAATTAATAGTTAACAGAACAATAAGTTTTTTAAGGAAAAAAGAAAACAAATAAAACTTTTAAAAATATATAATAAATTACTTAAAACTAAATTAAAAATTTAATACCAAGGTTAAATATCAAATCAATCTAGCTCAAAGGAGAATTAAGAACTTTAAAATACAGAATTAAGAAATTCTGCCATGGACACAGAAATGAAAAGACAGAAAATATTACAAGAGGTTAGTAGATGTGAATACAGGAAGGAAAAAGCTCAACAATGGCTAGAACAGGAAAAGAGAAAGAAGGGAAAAGAAATATCTGGATGCATACAGGACATAAACCTGTAGTTCAAGAAGTATAAGAAGTCCACAGAAATATACAGGAAATTCACAGCAAAACGCATAATGGTAAAACTATAAAGGCCCAAGGTCAAATGTAAAATCTCAAAGTAGTCAAAAACAGAAGATAGCCTGCAATGAAAAACAATGAGATAAATACTCATCCACAGAGGAAATGGGGAAAAACACAGAATAACATCTTCAAATTTCTGAGGAAAGTTAACTTTCAAGCCATAATGTTATATACAGTAAAATAAGTGAGAGAGAAAAATAATATGTCTGCAAAAACCTAAGAGAATGTATTGCTCACAGACCATGATGATAGAACAACTTAAGAGACTTCAGAAGAAAGAAAACTGAAGCTGAAAGCAATGAGTGGGATTCACAAAGAAGTGGTAAGTAAAGAAAAACGGAGACTATGTCAATCAGGCCAAGGAAACGTTCCCTGCATAAGACAACAAGAAAAGCATTCCTAAATTCATCAGCATCCAAACAAGGTAGGATTAAATTACCAGGAAAAAAATAGCGTATAATTAAGGGACGAATTTTATTAAAACCAGAATAGTTGCTGGAGGAAAGTATGGACAATAATCAATTTAAAATTTTTCTAATCATAAATATGTGATAAAATGTTAATAGTATTACTAAAGATTGCAAAAGTGATTATTTGTTGTAAAAGGGTAGAAATTTCAAAACAGGAAAAATTTGATCATCCAAAAGAAAATAGGAAAGAATGAAAAACAAAAGCAAAGGAATCCAAAAGGTCTACAGAAAGCACCGAATAAGAAAGTGGAAAGAAGCTAGGCTGTCTTAGTGCAGCAAGTGGAAATGGACTCAGCCCACCAATTGACAGGGTCGACTCTCACAGTGGACTTTTAAAGAAGTTCAGCTATATGCCATCTATAAGAGCCCTAAATAAAACATAAAGACCCAGAAAATTATATGAGAAAGAAAAATTTGTATGAGGATTCTGTTGTAACTATGTTAATATCACAGGATGGACTTTCAGTAAAGGCATTGTTAAGGCTAAGAAGTTTCAGTCTAGAAAGACCCAGTGAGATCTATTCAACCTACACACATCACTCAAAACATAGACATTAAAAGTAGACAGAATTACATGGAGAAGTTGGTAGAGATGAAAATCGCACTACACATCAAAATTTCCAAGATGTAGGTAAACAATAATTCTAAGAAAACTGTTTAAATGCAAGATTAAAATAACAGAAAAAAATTGATTAGCTTAGTGTCCAAGTCGAGAAGTTGAAATGATAAAGAGTAACCCTAAAAGGATTAAAATAAGAAAATGATTAATTTTTTTTTGAGATGGAGTCTCACTCTTGTTGCCCAGGCTGGAGTGCAGTGGTGTGATCTTAGCTTAGGGCACCCTTTGCCTCACAGGTTCAAACGATTCTCCTGCCTCAGCCTCCTGAGTAGCTGGGATTACAGGCATGTGCCACCACACCCGGCTAATTTTGTATTTTTAGTGGAGATGGGGTTTCTCCATGTTGGTCAGGCTGGTCTTGAACTCCCGACCTCAGGTGATCCACCTGCCTTGGCCTCTTAAGAAAATGATTAACTTAAGAACAGGAATAACA
This sequence comes from Pongo pygmaeus, assembly GCF_028885625.2. Lineage (NCBI taxonomy): Eukaryota > Metazoa > Chordata > Mammalia > Primates > Hominidae > Pongo > Pongo pygmaeus. Next base: position 93,209,974 of record NC_072390.2, read on the forward strand.
CAATAGGGAGCAAAAATAAAATTGGGAAGACTAACCTAATTAAACCTAGTTCTTTAGATGAAGCAATGAAATGGGCAAGTTTGTTTAAGAAAAGTGAGAAAAGTCCTCCAAACGGATACATGCATCTGGATTATAAAGGAGGTAGAGGACTAGAGTGGGAAGTATTATAACTACATGCCAATAATGTAGTCATAGTTATAGAGAGAACTTTATAGAGAGAATTATAACTATATATAGAACTTTATGTTTATATATATACATATATACACACATCCTACAATATCTATAAAACATCAATTTCCTATAACTTTATATATACATATATAATATATATTATATATTATATATGTATATATATTATGTTATATATACATATATACATACATATGTATGTACACATATGTACACATATGTGCATATATACACATACGTGTGTATATATGCACATACCTATGTATATATCTACACATATATACATATGTATATATACACATACATGTATGTCTATATATACACATAGGTATGTATATACACACATATATGTTAGAAGAAATGGGACATTAACAAAACTGACTCAAGAAAAAATAGAATTCTGATTTTCTGTGTGTTTAAAATGTTTTATACTTCAAATGTTTTAATTATTTAAAACATTATTCTCACTTATTATTTCAAATTATTCTTTTAAAAGATAAGCAGAATGCTTTTTGGGAATGACGCCGAGGTGAGACACAGCGGTTGCTCCCGGGATGAGGGCGGGATGTATCCTGAAGGGGGTCCCACGGGCTCGGCCTGAAGGATGAGGAGGAACCAGCGAGTTCCTGGTGGAGGAGGAAAGAAAGACAGGACACGAGTCAGAAGCAGGTGGGGCTGTGCAGACCAGGGGACATTGGGGGCTGCAGGAGTTCTGTTCTGCAGCGGCTCTCTTGGCAGTGGAAGTTTGGAAAGATGGAACTGAAGTGTGGTTCTTCAGACGGGCTTCACCTGCTGAGGGATTTGGGGTGTCTGCGAGGCACTGGAGCGCCCACTGGGAGTTTCAGAGACAGGCCTGAGGTGCCACCTCCTCCCTGCGTGGCTGGGTTCCGGTGGGTCAGCCTGCCCTGCTGACTGTAAACTGACTTCCTCTCTGGGGAAATGTTTATTTCCTGTGATGTTACCTGGGAACCTATCCTGGGGGATTCAGGTCTCTTATTGCAATGCACAGTTCTTCCTGCTGCACAGTCCTTCCTCCCCGACCCAGCCGGGCACCTGCCTGCACAGCAGGGCAGCAAGCATCCCCCAAGCATGAGGCTGGCTCATGCCCCAAAGGGCATCTCCCTGAGGCCTTACAACAGCCCCATGGGCAAGTCCCTGCTAATATCATCCTTTACCCATGAGGAGGCATTCACTTGTGACCTACTTGCCCAGGGTCACACAAGAATTGCGGAGACAAGATTTTAAACCTTGCTTTGCACTCCAGAGCCTGCAGGCTTGAAAACAGGATGGTCTCATTATCTTGGTATGAGATCATCACCGTGTTAAATGGGCAGTGGCTGCTTCTTCTATAGTTTGTCTCGACAATTCTAGAGAAAGTTGGTTAGACTGTTGGTTTGCAGTTCTGGCTAAAAGGGAAGTTTGGCTCTGCCAAGAAAACATGAGATTACTTAGGTATGGTATGGGGTCATTAAAGCTTAAACTTTGTTCCTACTGCTTTAGCCAGGCATGGACTGTTGAGACATACTGAGTTCTGAGAAGCAAAGGCCATAATAGAGAAGGTGAATTCTCATTATAATTGAATATAGTGAAAATAAAAAGATAGAAACAGCTAACGCTGCAACAGTTTGAACAACAAAATAGGATATGTGGAAATTCCACTATTGTCTGAATTTCTCTTTAAATCTCCAACTATTCTAAGGAATAAAGTATATTAAAAACAAACCAACAAAAACTGACTGCATCTAAAATTCATATAATTTTAGCATTCATGTTAGAGCCACTGCCAGTGAGAAAAGTAGTTTTATTTCATTTTACGGAAATAGTTGAGAAAGCTGCTTTGCTAACTTTATCTGCTTGGTAGTTTTAACAATGGCAAAGTAAATTCTGAAATTTGGTTTAAAAACATTGCTCCCTGGTGGACACCTTCTATACCAGCTGCCATCTGAAAATGAATTTTCACAGCTTAGTTTTAAACACCTTGAAAATGGGAGTTTATAATGGAAGTGCTGACACATTCGGAACGAGAGTGGTGTGAATGCACTGCCATAATTTATAATGTCAGCCCATATTCCAACGCTTTCTCTATGTACTGTGCTGTGCACAAATAGGTGAGGAAGGCACTGCAGTGAATTATTGTGCAATTAATCATTTGACCATGAGGGATTCATTTACTAATTAAAAACGCAAAAAGAGTAAATTGAAATAACCAGTGACTACTAAATCACGTCTTCTGAAGCATCAGCTGCATTGTAATAAATCACAATGTATCAATCAGAGTCATGCACATTTGGACACCTGCACTTCAGGGCTGCCTAAAGCATTTGCTCCTTCCGTGTGCAGATTCTCTTCATATACACACAGCAATATCTACACAGACCTGTGATACATATACATACACATGCATATATACCAACATATATAACTACATGTATGTAAACTGACTTCCTCTCTGGGGTAATGTAAATTACCTGTATGTAGGTGTATAGATTATATATGTGTATATATATGTATATGCATTCATGCAAATTTAAATTCTAAAAAATAAAAATGGTCAAAGTAAAACTGGGAGTAAAAAAGTAATATGGAATATAGAAGAATAGATATTATGTATAAGAATATGATGGCCTTATACTTTACATCTCGCTGCTTATAGCATGTTGTTTATATTACCTTGGTGCTTACACTTGATATCTTGATTCTTTTGATACAGGTTATCCCCTGAGCACCCTCACTAACCCCTATTCTATTCAACTATTATTTATACACTTTCCTATTTTCCCAAACTACCGACTTCTGATTACTTAAATACCAGGCAGTATAACAAGATAAAATTAGAAAACCTCACACTTTTCAACACATCTTTGAGATTTTCTCATGAAAAATTTAGTGAAGCCACAAAGCGAGTTGGTCCCAGGCAGAAATGATCCTCCTGGCACGCTCTTAGATGTGTCTGGCGTCCTTGGATTCTCTTTTAGTTCACTCTCTCTCATACACTAGGAGACGGGGAAGATGGAGAGAAGCTGCCTGTTTTCCAGGTTTAGCTCCCCCGCAGGACAAGGAAGTTCATGCAATCTTTTGAATGGTGCAAGAGAAACAGGGACCATGGGGGAGGAAGGGGGTGAGCCAGGGACAGGAGGAGGCAAGGTGGCCAGTATTGTTTAAATGGAACATCTCAAGTGTGGACAGAAGGAACATTGTGGACACTGAAGGCAGAGATGAGCACAGATGCCACACGGTGGGAGAAGTACGTGGCACTGGCGCCCACCGGTAAGGTGTGGCTGTGTGGCTCCGAGGCTGCCTCCCTCCTCTCACTCTGACACTTTCTTCTCACTGAGGTTGGGAAGTCCATGCAGTGCTAGAAAAAGTCTTCTGACGGCTGACGGTGCGGCAAGGGAAAGCATTCTTATCAAGGGGGAAACAAAATGTGTGGCCCCGTTTCACAGTATGTGAGCAAGCGTTTCCATGCCCTACCAAGGAAAGGTGCTACCAACATGAATTCACTCCATGCGTGTGCATTGAGCACCTGTGGTCTGCCAGGCATGGGTTAGGAGCTCCGAATACAGTGGGCCAAACAGACAGGGCCCTGCCCTGCTAGTCCTTTTCACTCCAGAAAGGAGCGACGTAAAATAAATGAGAGGGAGTGTGGGAGGGGGAGAGAGAGAGAGACGTTTTATCATGTGATGATGCCAGCTGTGTAAACATAATTTTGGGAGTAACCTGAAGTATAATATTGACTAAGTGTTTGGATTTTGGAGTTAGACAGACTTGAATTCAAAACTCAGCCCTGCACTTCCCAAGTGGCTGACCTGGTGTTATGGATGGAACTTGGTTATCTGGCCTGCATGACTCCTCAACTGTTCAGTGGAGCTGTGACAACCCCAGAAGAAGGAATTTTGCTGAGGATTAAAGCAGATAATGTTACAAAAGCCTAGTTCACATGTGACACTGATAGGTGATCAATAAATCATAATGATTATTTTAAGCTACATTGTATCTTTATTATTAGCAACTTACATGTTCAAAAATTTTACTCTTTCTGCTTTTTTTAGTGCAGCACAAATTTCAATTTACCTCATTATCCATTTTCCGCTTTCTTTCCCAGTTTCACTACAAACGTTTACTCATGTTTACTGTCCTCTGTTTCCTCTCTCCTCCCTCCTGACAGCGTCTCTTCCATGCAATACACAGCACAATAAAAAGTCCATTAGTGTTAGTTAAGTGGGTAAAAATTATTGTATATAAGGAGAACTGCAGACAAAATGTACTTAGACTTTTAAAAATCATTTGATAAGGTTTTATACCAAATGTTACTAAGTATTCATTTATCAAGGGACTGGGGAACTGATTTTTGTGGATCCCTGGAGATCTTGGTTAGAATAAACGTTACTTAATAGCTTTTTAGATGATCTGAAGGAGCAGATAGTTTTTGTTTCGTTTGTTTGTTTTAGTTTTAAAGAATACTCTGCCCTTCTGACCAGCACTTTATGACTGTAAAACACAAAATGAGAGTCAGGAAGCATGGATTCTGGTTTGAGAATTTGTCTGATGAAATGCAAGTCATTTCAGTTTAGGAGCATCGCTTCTTTTCTGTAAGATGAGAAAGATTTTAGCAGCAGAAACTCCCTTTTCCAAATTAATTCATATTTATACAACGTGTCTCTGCTTGAAGTTGTTGGGAAGTTTAAAGCTGTGGGGAGAAACCACAGTGGAACTGGAGCATCCTGGGTCTCCCACCAGCCTCTGTATATGGAACACACCCAATTCTGTCCCTTCTGTCCGTTCCTCTGAGTGCTGGATCTCAGAATCTGGCTTTTCTACTGAGTGCACCGCCTTTAAATCTCTCAGGAAGCTCAAATCCAGTTGTCCACGATTAAGTCTGTAATCTCTTCACAGGCACCATATCTGTATGTCGTCTAAATTCCTACAGCTGAGAATGTCATTACCCAGGGCAAGGTGGATTCAGGCTTTGTAGAACATAAATCTTTATTAGTTTGATACAGCGGATTTCTAAGGAAAATGGTACAAAAGCATGAATAAAATATATAGTGCAGGGCCTTCAAGAAGGACACATTCCAGCCATGCCTCTGGGCAAGCCAGACCCTCGGGCACTGGGCACTGTCTTTGCTTTCTCCATATCCCATCATCTCCCAGTACTCATCATAATTGCTCCACCACTTCATGTATCTTAGGTCCAGTTGAAGAGCCTCTCTTCACCCCTCCACTGTCACTAGGTGCTCCTACATGGCTCTCTCATAGAGCTAATTAATTGCCCTGTCTAGTAATTGCCGAGTTGCTTCTTGCTCCTATTCATTGTGCACTCCTTAGGAGTAAACTCTCGATCTTATATCCACAGTGTACATGAGAGACATGGACAGCACTCAGTGAATGTTGAAAATGTTGAATAAATGTGTCTGAAAAAAAGTGTCAGATACCTTTCAGTGATAGGATGTACTATAGGGAGGGGGGTGTATTTACAGAGAAACAACTTAGGTATCTCCTTGATGCCAGGTGTGAGAACTTAAATATATTTTATGCAATCTATAGAAAATTTATGGAAAATATAATTTTACATAATTAAATAAACTAAATTATATATATTTATGTTCAAGTGCTGTGGAACTATAGTAAATACTAAGGAAAAATAGGATGGTTTCAAAAAGCCAGTTTCATACCTTTGGATTGACAATATAGAGAATAGCAAGGTGTCTTGAAGGAGGAGAGATGCTAGTGAAATATTTTTAATTATTATTGATGGAAGGGGGAGATAACTGAGGCAATGATATTTTGGTGGTTTTATTTTATTACAAAATTGACATAGGCCAGGCACTGTGGATCATGCCTATAATCCTAGCACTTTGGGAGGCCGAGGTGGGCAGATCATGAGGTCAGGGTCAAGAGCAGTCTGGCCAACATAGTGAAATCCCGTCTCTACTACAAATACAAAAAATTAGCTTCGCGTGGTGGCGGGCACCTATAATCCCAACTACTCGGGAGGCTGAGGCAGGAGAATCGTGTGAACCCAGGAGGCTGAGGTTGCAGTGAGCCAAGATTGTGCCACTGCACTCCAGCCTGGGCGACAGTATGAAACTCTGTCTCAAAAAAAAAAAAAATGACATAAAGAGAGAACATGGGTCTAGCCTAAGAACAGAGTGACCTGTGGCATAAATTCTGATGGCTGGTGCTAGAATGAGTTGTATTCTGAGTGAGCAGAATGCTGTGGGACATGGTGATTAATAGGGGAATGACACTACCTGGAAACTAGGAAAGTTGTGTTCATGCTCTTTCAAAGTAATAGTGAGGAAAACTGGGAAAAGAATGCATATTACTTTATGTAACTATTAGTAGGCACTGTATAAAAAGAACACTATGCAGTCTTTTATGATGTCAGACTAGTAGATGATGATGAAACTATATTGACAAGCAAAATTTATATCAAGGTAATTCAGTGTAAACAAATCTGCTTAAGAGTAAGATATGCTTCAGTACCACTTAGACAATCTGACCTAAAATTTAATTACAGTCATGTGTTGCTACTCTAGTTAAAGTAGCTGTCAGAGGAATTGGTCGAAATTACATCACTAAGAGGTAGATCTATGACAGCAAGCAAATAAAGATCCTTAAAAAGTAGAGTCATATAAGAAACCTTCCCTGACTTATTTCTCTTATACTATATTTCACCATCTAATATAGAATATAATTTGCTTATTTACTCTTTTGTGACCTGTGTTCCTCCCACTAGAAGTTAAGATGGTACACTCAGTGTCTGGGTGATGAAGCATGTACAAAATGAATGAATCAGGGAAAGTCTCTGGCTTCCTGGAGCTCAGCATCTAGCGATTATATGAACAACTCAGATGCATGACAGGCAAGAAAGTGTGGGTGTCAGGGACTCCCCGGGGTTGCCTGTGCCTACAGTCGACTGTGTGGCGTGGACCACTGACTGCTCACCAGTCACGGTGATGCTGGAATAAAAACTCCAGGATGGAGTGTGAATAAAACAGGAGGAAGATCATGCCTAGAAAAGGCTGCCATAGAGCTAGAGCTCAGCCAAGACAAGTCAGGAAAGCTATACGTGGTCAGCAAGCGGATACATAGGTCAGAAAGCCAGTTATTGGCCAGCCTTTTGTGCTGGCTGGATAGCAGTACTAAGCAATATTTCCTAGGTGTTATATTCATGATGGCTTTTCCTCCTTATAATATCCAGGTATTTTAAAATTTTGAGATCACAGAAGCGTTAAATTATCTGATCTAAGTAATACCTTCATTGAAAAATATTTTTAAAAATTAGCACATCATTAGAAGATGGAACATTTAAAATGACAGTATTGAAAACAGTAACAGTGTAAAATAAAAGCATTCGTTCTTAAAGTCTGCAGGACACAAATAGATAGGTAAATATTTATTTATATGTTATTTAGGAAAAACAGAAAAAGGTGCTTACTCGAAGACCTAAAAACAGCACTAGTTTTCAAGACAGTGGATTTAAGCGAGTCATTGATCAAACTGGGGAATATATGCAAAGAGTTTGGGGCCCTAAGCTTTTTAGCATCAAGAGATGGAACTTGCCCCAGGGTCTTGAGAGGGTTAATATATCTCGTCAACCTCCGCACCCCCAAAAGAGCAATTTCTTCCTTTCTCTGCCACACCATTAGGTTCACATACGCCCCTTTCATGTATCTTCAAATGGTCCCCAAAGGGGTGACTTAATAGATCTGAAAACACTAAACACCAAACTTATGAAATGCCTTTTAAGCGTAAGTGCACTCTCTATTTTTCTAAACAATTTTTCTTCTCAAGCGCACTGTGTGTTTCTCACCATCTATGAAGCTTATGACCAGGACAAATGGAAGTTAACATTTCCAAGACACCACTGATCCTCTGGAGAGTGTATTGCTGCTAACTTAATAAAATCAGTTATTGTTTTTGACCTTGATATGATTTTTTTTTCTGAATTATTAAAATTGATCCTCCTAATGGTGCTCGATCTTTAGTGTTACTGATACTTATCAATTGTAATTTGGCCAAATATGGATTTATGCCCATTGATGGCAAATGATGGCAGTCATAACTTGACCATTTTCTGCTAATGCTAGCATTTCCAATCCACATTCCATTTTATAGTGTCGGTAGCAAATGTACTTACTGTAACAACACAGTAATATTTGCTTGTTTCTGTGAAGATCAGCATTATTTCTACTACAGTATAAAATATATAAAATACCTTCTAAACTACATTCAATTGAATTCAATCCGATTCACCAAATCCTTTTGAAGACTGAGAATGTGGCATATTCCAAACCCTGAGAGTCTGTGCGTACTGCAGCCCCAGTGCTGGGTGGACACTGGGTTGCAGCACGTTATTACATCCAAAGAGGAGGATCACCAGCCTCTTTTCAAATTTTAGTGTCAGTATTGGCTTTTCTTTTACCAGAAAAGCTTCAATGTACTTTAAACATCACAAAGAAATCAATTTAAAGTAAATGTATAGAAATTAAAATAATGAAATGAATCATTAACCCGTGTGACTGTTACATTCATTTTATTCCCCAAAGAAATTGTACTTCTGGTTGTGACATGATTGCCTCTAAAACCAACTGACAAATTTTCATTATATTATTTTAAATGAAAGCAAAAATAATAATGTTCAAAACCAAGGCAGGCTAAAAGAAACCTCAGGCTCTAGGTTTGGATTATTTTGCTTTCACATGTAACTATGGGAAAATGATCTGCCTGTTTCTGTTCCTTGGATTCGTTATGAAGAAAAGGGATAGGAATTAGTATTCATTGAGCAAATGCTATGTCCTAGGTACTGTGATAAACAATTCGGATGTATGCTCTTTTATTTAGCAAGAACTCTTGTACTGGCTTTTTAAGTAAAACAGCATTTTCCTCAATTTTTATAATAATAAAATTGAGACTCTAAATGGTTACTAATATGCACCTTCCTTTAGTAAGTGTCAGTGTTGGTATTGAAATGCAGAGAATTTTGTTTCAAATACCAAGAAAGAGTAAAATAATTACTTTTCTCATCCTTTAAATGCAACCAAGATAACAATAAAAGGTGCTGTGAGGAGTACATATTCTTAATATGAAAGGTTTTATAATTTCTTAATAGTTTCATGCCCTTAATAGTATATTAAATCCTTAAAAAAACCAGAAAGACTTGATTAGATATTGGCCTTAAAGTATTGCTTTTTAATGTTATAGATATACCAGTTATTACAACTAATTTTAGATTGATACCATGAAAATCTACCCTTTGATTTTATGTTTTAACATATATTCTCTTTCTTACTGTTGTCCATTACAAATTTGTAGTTTAAAAAAAATCAGAATATTCAGTAACTTAGAGGATTTGGATGTTCTAACTTTTCTCTCACTCACAGATGATGCAGAAAAAAGAAAAACAGTGAGAGATGACCTCTTCCTTGCTTCAGGGTCCCCACACCACAGGAAAAGCCTGGAGTAGTCTGGAAACAGGCAGGATGCCCATCAGGGAAATTCAGAAACCACAACGCTTCAACTACCTTGTTTCTTAGAGAGTAGGAAAAGCTCTTTTCTTCTCACCTTTCCTAATCTTTTAGAATCACCACCACCACCAGTACCACCATCACCAATACTACCATCACCACCATCACTACCACCAACACCACCACCAATACCATCATCACCAATACTGCCACCACCACTGACAACATCACCACCGATACCATCACCATCACATCACCATCAATACCATCATCACCAATACTGCCACCATCACTGCCAACATCACCACCAATACCATCACCATCACCACCAATACCATCATCACCAATACTGCCACACCACTGCCAACATCACCACCGATACCATCACCAATACCATCACCATCACCATCACCACCAATACTGCCACCACCACTGACAACATCACCACCGATACCATCACCATCACCATCACCATCAATACCATCATCACCAATACTGCCACCATCACTGCCAACATCACCACCGATACCATCACCATCACCACCAATACCATCATCACCAATACTGCCACCACCACTGACAACATCACCACCGATACCATCACCATCACATCACCATCAATACCATCATCACCAATACTGCCACCACCACTGCCAACATCACCACCAATACCATCACCATCACCACCAATACCATCATCACCAATACTGCCACACCACTGCCAACATCACCACCGATACCATCACCAATACCATCACCATCACCACCAATACCATCATCACCAATACTGCCACACCACTGCCAACATCACCACCAATACCATCACCAATACCATCACCATCACCATCACCACCAATACCATCATCACCAATACTGCCACCACCACTGCCAACATCACCACTGATACCATCACCAATACCATCACCATCACCATCACCACCAATACCATCATCACCAATACTGCCACCACCACTGCCAACATCACCACCGATACCATCACCATCACCATCACCATCACCACCAATGCTACCATCACCAATACTACTACCACAATCACCATCACCACCAACATCATTACCATCAACACCATCACCATCAACACCACCAATACCACCACCAATACCATCATCACCAATACTGCCACCATCACTGCCAACATCACCACCAATACCATCACCATCACCACCAATACCATCATCACCAATACTGCCACACCACTGCCAACATCACCACCGATACCATCACCAATACCATCACCATCACCACCAATACCATCATCACCAATACTGCCACACCACTGCCAACATCACCACCAATACCATCACCAATACCATCACCATCACCATCACCACCAATACCATCATCACCAATACTGCCACCATCACTGCCAACATCACCACCAATACCATCACCATCACCACCAATACCATCATCACCAATACTGCCACACCACTGCCAACATCACCACCGATACCATCACCAATACCATCACCATCACCACCAATACCATCATCACCAATACTGCCACACCACTGCCAACATCACCACCAATACCATCACCAATACCATCACCATCACCACCAATGCTACCATCACCAATACTACTACCACCACCAACATCATTACCATCAACACCATCACCACCAACAACAATACCACCACCACCAACAACACCACCAAGGACACCACTGCCACTGCCACCCACACCATCAGCACCACCACCACCACCACCAATACCATCATCACCAATACTACCACCACCACTGCCAACATCACCACCAATACCATCACCGTCACCATCACCATCACCATAACCACCAATACCATCATCACCAATACTGCCACACCACCACCATCACCACAAACATCATTACCATCAACACCATCACCACCAACAACACCAAAGACACCACTGCCACTGCCACCCACACCATCACCACCAACCCCACCACCACATACATTCACCATTACCATCAGCACCACCACCACCAATACCACCATTGCTAATAGCATCACCAACAATACCAACATCAACAGCAACACCACCAATAACACTATCACCCCAACAACTCCAACACCACTGCCAACACCAGCACCCCCAATAACACTATCACCCCAACAACTCCAACACCACTGCCAACACCAGCACCACCAATAACACTATCACCCCAACAACTCCAACACCACTGCCAACACCAGCACCACCTTCACCAACACCAACACCTCCCTCCACTCCCCTAAGCTATTTAAGTAAGTTTTTGAAAAATGACTTGCTGTAACTTCAGGGCTTCATTCTGTATCACTATGAATTTTGTTCCTTATTATCATTTTTCCTTTCTAGACATCTCACATGAAACCTATTGAGTTGAAAAGGTATTTATTTTGCATTTATCATCAATTTTCACTAACATGACTTCTTGGGTAAGTGATTTTGCTGTCATTTAATCTGTTGGATGTGGATTACATCTCTGCAAAACAAAGAGACTTACCTCGGCCTTTTGAGCTCTGAAACTAAGATTCGTGCTTGTCATGTGTCTCAACAACGTTATGCTTTGTGAAGACTATAAATTTAAATTATTCATTAAATGTCTCCAGGCACTTTTTAAAGTATTTTAAAAGTACCTCTAAAGTATTACATGGCACTAAAACAATGAAACAATGGCCAACCCAATGAATTGATGTAAAATACATTGACATTTCAAAATTAGTAATTGTGCTATACATATGCCTACATTGTGATATACTGAATTATATGTGTATTTGGAGTTCCTTTTGTGAAAGAATGGGAACTACATTTTAGCATGCATTGCTTATCATGTGTGTTTCCTAATGCTAATGCACACGTGTGTGCATACACACACACACACATCCTTATGCTCTGATAAAGGATAGAGACAGCCAAAGGCACTAGGTGCTCAGACTTTTCAAAGGTAGCTGTTGGCCATATCTTTATCACCTAGTTATGAAGAAGATCATGTGGCTGATAAATGCTACGGCCTGTAACCAGTACTTTAAATTTAGTGTAAATCTTAACATGTAGCATGTAAATACAAACTGAATTTGCACAGGTAAATTGTATGTCTAGATGAAGTCACTGGGATTGTGCTTTCACTGGTGTCTCTTGAAGGGCCAAGAGTCCACAGAGGAGCCGTTTAGTAGCTATCTGCCATCCCCACTTGTCTTCAAATATTGTGATTTAGATAGAACTCTAATGCATGAGAGCAACTTGTCCCCAGAGCATTTTTTCAGAATATAAATTAAGTGATATTATAACAGAAGCCCCCTCTTAGCTCAGCATAATGAATATGAACCATCATGGACTCCTGACCAGGGTTATGGTATGAGAATGAATTACTCTATTAACATCTCTTTTAAGTAGCATTAGTGATAATAAATGAAGAGATTTAATGGAATACTGATAATATTATTCATGCAAAAATAGCACTCTTTATCTTGTTAAAACAATTAAAATGTGCTTTGAGGATATTTTACACCAGAGAAATATGATGCTCGAGAGTGCTTATTGCATGTAGCTGAATACATCAGCATTAGCCAGTAATGCCGATAATCTGATAAAAATCGAAAAGCTGATTTGTATGCTATGCTAATTCAGGATCATCTTCTTGGCCTTAGGTACCTCCCAAATGCTGCATACGATTGCAGCAAGCTTTAGTGGTGATATTAGATTAAATTCAATCCTTTTGCTTATAATTTTTTCAAAGAAATTACATCCACCGTTCTTCAGCATAAACCCTCTTTAGCTGCTAAGCAGCCTGTAATATTGCATTTTAAGCCTAGTATATTGCTGTTTTCTTCCCAGACATATTTAAGCTTTGTTTTCAGTTATAGATCATCTTATCCCAATCATGTAAATCCACAAAAACCAAAGATCACTTATTTGTGTTGATGGTGACCTTATTCTGAGCACAGCACTAAAACTAACTTTGTGCAACTCTGAAATCTACTATTCTTCAGTAAATAAACACAGTAAAACCTTCTTATAACACAGCTTGCCATTCAATGGATTAGAGCATTTTGTAAATAAATTGTATTCACCATAAGAAGTACTCAACAAAGGCAAGTCGGCTAAGGAGAACAGGCTTTCCTTCGGAGTGATGAAAAAGTTCCAGAACTAGATGTGTTTTAAATGCCAGTGATTCAACATTTTAAAATGGCTAAGTTGTTAAATTGTATTTTCTGTAAATTTGATCACAATTTAAAAAGTGACTAAGTTGTGACAGAGCCGTAAGGCCCTGGAAGCCACCTCACTCCCATCGTCAGGACCCATGTCTCACTGACTTCTTTGCCACCTGCAAGAGTTCAAAGTCAGATACATCTTCATAACATTTTGTGAGACAGAGCCTTCCTTCCTGACGGAGTTACTACATGATGTTTTCACATTATAGCGCCACTTTGTAAGACCACCTATCTCCCATTCTTTCCCAGCACGCAGTTCCCTATATACAGTACACACAGACAGTTTTCAACTTTACTCAGGAGGAATTATAGTTTTTTCCCATAAATGTGCAAAGGAAAGTTATGGGTCTAAAGCATTTTTCCTATTAGAGGTGACTAAGGATATTGTTATAATTATATATTAAGATTATTAATTTATTACTTCCATTAATAACTTTATCTAATTTTTAAGAAACAATTATCTTTATAATATTGCAAACATGTTACACTGGGGAATTTTCCTATTTTAATTAAGACCTCAGCAAAGCCAAGTAAATAACAATGCCTGTCCTATTTCCATCAGCTTTTTAATCATGCTTGGCATGGTTGTTTTCACTTGAGCCCACATAAATTTTGCACGTGTGAGTGGGGCTGAAGTTTCAAGAGAGAGATCAGGTTTTGCATTACTGACAAAACACATATTTACATGAAGGAGCCTCCTTGACTGTATGTAATTAGTCAGGGGACAGGAGACTAATAGGATCCTCGAAGTAAGGACTTAAAGTATTAGTTTCTCATATTTATGATTAATGCTTCTCTTATCAGCCCAGAGCCCTGAACGGGATCACGTAAAGCATGTTGGGTTAAATCATTCTTTGTTACAATATACAGACATTCGACTTCAGTGGAGCCCAAAGGAGAATCTTTACTTGCTATTTATACCCTCATCAGAAATAAGCCACCTCAGAGCCGAGAAGGTTGCTTTTTATTATTCGTCCTTCAAATGACTTCCTAAGTATTTGACACACTTGAATTATGCCTTTCCCATTAGCTGAAGGCGAATTACCCTACAGATGTTCATCTTAACGTTGTTTTTCAAATGGCCAGCAATTGCATGGTTTGTTACATCCCTACATCTTCATTTATTTCTTGGTAGAGAACTCCCATACATCATATACAAATAATAAGCATCAAAACAACGGAGGCCTTACAGTGTGCACATTGATTACTAGAGCCTGATTGAATAATAGAATTCATATTTGGCATCAGTAAACTGCAAAGGTCCCCTTGGCCGGGGGGCGGGGTGCGTATAATCACCCTGGTTAGGAACCACTAAGTGAAACTATTTCAAGAGATTCCTAAACTTCTCAGTTCATGATGCCTTAATGTGGCAGCAATTTTCTCAAAGAGCCCATAGGCCAAAAGAAATAGGTAACCATTGAGTATATTGAATATTTAGATCTAAACAACTTAATTAGTATTTCTATTCTAACAACTCTGTAGCTGTTTGAAAGAAAAATAAACAAACATGGAAAGAAAAAAATAAGAATTTGATTCCATTCTTTTTTTTTTTTTTTTGAGGCAGAGTCTCTCTCTCTGTCACCCAGGCTGGAGTGCAGTGGCGCGATCTCCGCTCACTGCAAGCTCTGCCTCCGGGGTTCACGCCATTCTCCTGCCTCAGCCTCCCGAGTAGCTGGGGTTACAGGCGCCCGCCACCACGCCCGGCTAATTTTTTTTTTTTTTTGTAATTTTAGTAGAGATGGGGTTGATTCCATTCTTAACTGCAAATATTGATGAATGGAATTGTTGTATGTGTCATGCACTGCACAACTTCTCAAACCTCAGATCAGACACCTACCTTCACAGTCAGTCACGTGGATTTCCATGTGGTACCTGACTTCCAACGTGACAACCACCCAAATCCAGCTTCCCAAAAATATGAAGCCACTGACCATGGTGGAACACCATCCAGTGTGCAAACTGAACTGGCTCGAGGTCAGATTTACATGGTGTGTGACAGATGTCAAGATCACTACCTTTTCTCTAAAGTGTAAGATGTGCTGCAGTGCCCTGGGTCACATTGACACACATCATGAGAACTGAACTGCAAAATAAACCATCTCTAAGGTGTCACCCACCTCTTACAATGGTGAGTGTTTGTGCATTGCAATGCTTCCAGAACCATTTGTTGTGTGTCCACTACACACGGTATGTCTGATTGGATGCTGGGGTTTGAGAAGTTTTGCGGCACACAACACATGAAACAATCCTATTTATCAATATTTGCAGTTACGAATGGAAAGCACATATGGGCTCTGTCTTCAGAGACTCACAGCAGCATGCTGGGACACGCACCCTCGCTGTTTTAGCATAACAAGTGATGGTTGTATTGAAATGTGCCACAGACAGATAATTCTGGTGGTAGGGAGAAGCTCAGATTGGAGCAATTATCTGGAGGTTTGCTGATAGTCCAGGGATACTGAGGAGGTAACAGATGCTGAACATGGTGGGGGTAAACGTGTGTGCCCAATCTTCAGGGAAAAGAAAAATCAGAGGTGGCTTTCTAGCTGGAGCATCCAGATGATCCCTTGCTGAGATTAAGAACATAATATATGAGGGTATATTTAGTTGGGTCCAGAGAAGAGAGGGAAATAGAAAACTATAGTTCAGGTGTTTCTTGGACACCCAGGTAAAGGTTCCTGATGGAATCTTAAAATAAGAATGTGAAGCCATGGGAATGAACAGGATCTACAGCAACGGTAAGAAGGAGGGCTCAGGATCAGAAGCCAGGTGGACATTCCTGAAGGAGACAGAGAGGGGCTGAAGAGCAGTAGCTTAGGGGCAGGAGAAGAGCCCAAGAACCAGGAGGCAGTGGTAAGCAAATCATGAGACTCTCATTGCATGAACAAACGGCCACATTACAGAGAGGTAATTTCTTCACCTCGCAGAGCTGGTGAGTGACAGAGCGGAGACAAGCCAAGGCCGGGTTATCCAGAGTCTGCAGTTTCCCTGTAAACTACCCTTTTAATATGCCGATGGGGGATGGAGGAGGCTGAGAAATAAACAGAGATCAGTATATGAAGACTGTGTTAGAAAAAAAAAAATAGAAGCAAAATAATGGACAGAAGTGAGTGTCCCTCATGAGGAAAGGTCTGTGGACCTGGGCAGGCTCTGTCCTCTGCTCACCGAGGCTCACCTAGCACCTAAGAAAGTGGTCAATGCAAAATAAAACCTAAATAAATGTTCACCAAATAAAGTAATTGACATCAAGTGGCCAGTCGTGTCATAAATGCTTCATTATCACATTTAATCCCGACAACACATCAAAATGTTCATCCACTTTAGGGATAAAATGGAACTTGGGGAGATCCTGTAACTTCCCCATAGTCAAACACAGCCCTGGGCTGGCAAACTCAGACTGGTCTAGATTCAAAACTTATTCTCTTAAGTAGAATGTGCAATCACCTCCAAACTATGTCGCCGCAGCTGGAAAGCATGTGCACGCTATATAGAGACAATTTACAAGAGAAGAAGTCGAATAAGTTTTACATATCCAAGCTCTACTCTAACAAAATAAAGCACAATTTAACTAAAAGGATGATTTTTAAGGGTTTAAATCTCTAACGGAGTTATTTTACAGGAAATATATCGTCTTGTCAAAGGTCAGCAGAAACATTCACTGTTGGTGAAATGGTTGCGTGAGGCGATACAGATTTTAGAGGGTAATTTGACAATAAATAGATATCAAAAGTTTAAAAACATGCAAACATCCCAACAATTTTACTTATAAAAACTTATCTACAGTGATTTTCATCTCAGGCTCATCTATAGTCTTAGAAAAAAGAATAGAAAGAAACAATCTAAATGGAATATGAATACAGTTTCACTGGTTGATTAATTGTACAGCCACTCACATTTTTGTGTAAAGGAGGACTAAATTCACGATATCCTGTTAAGTAAAACATAGAAATTAGAAGCAATTTCGTTTTCTCTTTGTGGAAAGAAGATTGTGTCTTATGCTGAAGTGAAAGGAAGTTTATACTAAAATGTATAACTCTGGGGCCATGGGGTGTTCTGTAAAGGTCTGAATGGTGAGCAGGAGAGGGCAGACCGTGAGGTTTGACCTCATTCCAAAGGGCCTAGTGAAGAATGTTCTGGAAGAGGTGGCAGTGTAGCTGAAGGAAGGGGAGCAGTCAGAAGGAAGTGTGTGGATGTGATTGCTGTCATGAGGGGTGAGAGGTGACACAGCATGTCCCTAAGATTGGTGAAAGAAACCAGACAGGGAAACACAATGCCTTCCCCAGGGGCTGAATAATTCTCCCTCCCCTGGCTCCTGAGCCATATGAAAAAGAAAACTAACTGTTGATACCAGTATAGTCTTGGGGCTATCAAGTGTGGCTCTCGCAATCTAAAAGTCCTTTTAAAAAGTTTCAGGATTCTTAATCTATAATTTCAGCTGCTGGACACAGGGCTCAAAGGAAAATGGATTTAAATAAAATTAGAAACAGCTCAGGCAAGGCAGCTCATGCCCATAATCCCAGCACTTTGGGAGGCTGAGGTGTGTAGATCACTTGAGGTCAGGAGTTTGAGACCAGCCTGGCCAACATGGTGAAACTCCGTCTCTACTAAAAATAAAAAAATAAAAAAATTAGCCAGGTATGGTGGCAGGTACCTATAATCCCAGCTACTCAAGAGGTTGAGGCAGGAGAATTGCTTGAACTCAGGTGGCGGAGGTTGCAGTGAACAGAGATCATGCCACTGCACTCCAGCATAGGCAACAGAGTGAGTGAGACTCCGTCTCAAAAAAAAAAAAAAAAGAGAAAAGAAAAGAAAAGAAACAGAGCTGTCAGAACTGTTTTCTACATTGTTAGTTTCTGTACCCAGATGAGGGACAGGGATAATGTGTGTGTATATACATGCTGAAATATGAATAAGTCGATTAGAGAATGACTGAATTAGTGAATGCCATTAAAACCTGGTTGTCATAGACTGCTGGGGCTACCATAACAAAATACCATAGCCTGGGTGGCTTTAACAACAGTTCTGGAGGCTGGGTGTCCCAGATCAAGGTCTGGCAGAGTTGCTTTCCAGTGAGGGCTCTCTTCCTGGCTTGCAGACGGCCACCTTCTCGCTGCATCCTCACATGGCAGAGAAGAGAGCTGACATCTTCTGGCATCTCTTCTGATAAGGGCACTACTCCCATTGACATGGGGCCCACACTCATGACATCATCTAACACGAACCACCTCCCTCCCCAAGACCCCACCTCCAAACACCCTCACATCAGGCATGTGAACTTTGGGGAGATGCAGTACAGTCCATAACACTGGTGATCAGCTCCACAAAGTATTGAATTTCATAGTTAGGTATTTTTCAAAATGAAACTGTAGGAAACCTTACAGAAAGTATAATGTTTACCTTTAAGAATAATTCCTTATCTGTATGAAATGATTAAGAAAAGACGATAGGCAAGTTAAAGCCAATTTCCTCAAGTTCTATTTGTGATTATCTAATTTTGTTAGGTTGGAAAAATATTGCATGTGTATTGAGGGAGTTTTCTGTGAAATGTTATTGAAATATTCTAACTTAATAAACTTAATAAAACAAACAGCGATAGATTTTGTTAGGGTTTGGAAATGGGTATATTTTATTGGTTGTCATGAGATAACAAAAGCATTACTGACATTGTACTCCAGATGATTTAGTTCATGAAAATTATCTCCTTAAGAATATGTGTCACACTTCTCATGGTGGATTTTGAGAGTCAAAAATCAGGCAGTAAGAGATAAATAATCCCATTCTTCTTAAAATCCTGCTCACAGCAGAGAGGGTGGGGTGGGAAGGGAGAGGAGAGGGTGAATGTTGAGGAACTGACTCTACTCTGAGGGACAGGAGCCTGGGCTGGAGCTGGTGATCACCTAAAGGACCTGAGCTCTGGTCCGGGGCTGTCGAGGCTGGTGTGGCTGGCACGATATTTATCCTCCCAGCATGATGCATGAGGCCAGCTTAATTCCCATATCTCAGGGGTCAACTCTCAGAGGCTAGGAGATTCCCTTGACCCTCTCCAGTGGAGGAGAAGAGAGAGGTTCGAGGCTGGAATAAGAGACCAGGGCCAGGGCCATGCCCGTCCAGTGTCTGCATTCCATTTGTTCGTTCTTCCTCCTGCTGGTGGTCTGCAGCCAAGGGTTGACCCACTCAGGTCAGAAGAATTGGGTTTGGCCATGTGTAAATCAGGATTTGTTCCAGAAACAACTCTTCAAAGTAGTATGCTTCACCTTTTCATAACATACCAACATCACTTTAAAAAGTACTATGGTTCAAAAAAACCAATTTGAAAACAGGACCCTTTGCTCAGTGTTGCGAGGATTCCAGAAACGCTGCGCCATGGTGCCAGGCCGTCTCTGTTTTGTGTGTGTCACACAACCCCAGCCCTCTGCACTCGTGGCTTGTTGATGGCATGCTCAGCACATGTATTTATTTGTGCATGGAATGATTCTCATGGAGCATGACAATGTTATGTGTAGATCGCACAACTTGGGGGATTTCTAGATTTTTAAAAAAGTGTGTTTGGGCTGTTCCAACACACAAAGGCTGTGAGAAGCAGGGGGTTTTGGGAAAGCAGGAGTGCCACAGGCATGGGCTGAATTCTATCCCCTGAATTCCCAGGTCGAAGGCCTGACCCCCAGTACCTCAGAAGGCAGCTGTATTTGGAGATAGGGCTGTTAAAGTGGTGGGTAAGTTAAAGTGAAGCTGTTGGTAGGGGCCCATAGCCAGTCTGGCTGGTGTCCTTATGAGAAGGGAACTCTGGGCACACAGAGTCACCAGGGGCGGCACACAGAGGAAAGGCCATGCGCAGGTGCAGCCAGAGGGTGCCATCCGCAAGCCAAGGAGAGAAGCCACAGGGAAACCAGCCCCACAGCACCACGAGCTTGGACTTTCAGCCTTCAGAACTGAGAAAATAAATTTGTTTGGGAGGCTGAGGCAGGTGGATTGTTTGAACCCAGGAGTTCCAGACCAGCCTGGGCAACATGGTGAAACCCTGTCTCTACAAAAAATACAAAATATTAGCCAGGTGTAGTGGCGTGCATCTGTGGTCTCGGCTCCTCAGGAGGCTGAGAGGGGAGGATCGCCTTAACCCGGGAGGTCAAGGCTGCAGTGAGCTGAGATTGCACCACTGCACTCAGACTGGTCAACAGAGAGAGATTCTGACTCGAATAAATAAATGAATAAATAAGTAGATTTTTGTTGTTTAAGCCGCCCAGTCTGTGCTATTTTATTACGGAAGAGCAAGCAGACTAAGACAACTAGTTTGCATGCTAGTACTTACAGAAGAGGGTAGAGACCTTAGCTGAGCCCAGGGAGTCCACAGAATCACAGAGCAACAGTGCTTAAGGACCTGGGGTATCACTTGCCTCAATGCCCACATGGTGCTGTGAAACCTGAAGGTATAAGCCCTGTGGAAGCCAGGACCTCGACCCAGGTCTCCAAACTCGCTCCCCAGGGTGCTCTTCACAACGTGGTGCGCTGGGCTGAACAGGGTCCCCAGAAACACGCCCACCCAGAAGCTGTGCATGTAACCTAATTTGAAACAGGGTCTGCACACATGCAGTTGGGTT
The DNA here is from genome assembly GCF_028885625.2 of Pongo pygmaeus. NCBI lineage: Eukaryota > Metazoa > Chordata > Mammalia > Primates > Hominidae > Pongo > Pongo pygmaeus. The sequence goes on from NC_072390.2 coordinate 93,231,428, forward strand.
AAGAGGAGGTCATGCTGGATGAGGCTGGCCCTAAATCCAATCATGGGGATGTCTTCTAAGAAGAGGCACAGAGTGAAAGATGAGGACACGGGGTGACAGCGGCAGAGATGGCAGGGGTGACAGAGGCAGAGATGGCAGGGATGCAGCCAGGAACCAAGGAATGCCAGGGATCAGGCCACTGGGGGTCCCGGACAGTGGAGGAAATGAGGGAGGGTCAACCCCAAAGCCTCTGGAGGGACCACAGCACTACTGACACGGGGAAGTCAGACTTCTGGCCTGCAGAACGAGGAGAGAATACATTCCTGTTGTTTTACGGCTCCCAGATTGTGGCACCTTGTTATGACAGCCTTAGGAAGCCAGGATATCTGGGAAATTCACAAAGAATCAGAATTCAGCCTCACAGTGCCCGATGCCAAGCTCCAGGTAGAGCTGCAGCCTGATGGCTCGGTGGCCTCATCACACCCACGCAGCCCTGCCCGTGAGCTTGTTTCATCAGGTGGTTTGGATGCAGGGGACACGGCTCCCACAGATACACTCTGTGTGCATTGATAAGTGACACCTGTGTGCCCGAGGGAAGTGACCTGAGCGGTCCCTCATGGTCCTCATTCCTTGAGCCCCAGCCCCCTGCAACCTTCCCAGTGCTACCTGACCTCCCTTCTACCAGACAAGCCTGCTCCCCGCTCAAGTCATGCTCATAGCTCAGTGCAGTCATGCGACCTGGCCTCTGCGTCAGAAGAACACAGCCCACCTTTGGCTCTGAGCTGGCCAAAGTGCTCACCACCACAGCCTGGGAGGGTCCAGCTCTTGGCTGGCAGTGCCCGATGAGAGGCACAGCGTCTTTGCCCAGCTGGGCTGACAACTGTGTCTTCCCTCCCAGAAGCAGCTCCTTGAGGCTGCCTCCCCTCCCAGGGTCAGGTGCTTGTGGCTGTCTTCTCTCCTAGGAGCAGTTCCTGGAGGGTGTCTTCCCTCCCAGGGGCAGGTGCTGGTGGCTGCCTTCCCTCCCAGGGGCAGGTGCTGGTGGCTGTCTTCCCTCCCAGGAGCAGGTCCTTGTCTGTCTGCCTGCTCTGCCACCTCTAGTCTTGATTACCCCCATGATTCTGTAACCCACCGTCTTCTGGGAAGTTATCTTCTATTTAAATTAGTTTGAGTTGATTTCTGAGGTTTGCAACAACAAATCCTGATGGAAACAAACTGGAAGCCTGGTTCTTCCTTTTTATTCTATTTCAGGCTGTCTGTGACTGGCATAGGGAAACAGGGCTGTTTAGGATATCTTGCTTTCCTCCCATGTGGAGCAGGGCTCTGATATCCCTGAGTACAGTGGTATGGCTCAGGGACAGCTTTTGAACATGTCTGCCCCAGTGCCAGTGATCTCAGTATCTCATTATTTATGCTGACATCATAACCCTACTCTTTAGTAACCAAAGTGCTTACTGATTACTTTTATTAGCAATTCTCCATGGTGGCACCATGAGAAGAGTGAGGAGCATGGTTCCCACCTCCCCCATCCAGGTAAGAAACTGGGGAAAGGCCGGGTGGACATGGCCCCCACACCCTTGGAGGTGAAATGCTGACTAGTAGGGCTGCAAACCAGATGATGGCTGAGTGGCTCTGGGGGCTTCATCCAGCCTGTGGACTGCCCCATCCGTCCCTTCCCAGACCTTTTCTGGTGCAAACACCATGATCTTGGCTGTGAGGTTTGCAAGCACTTTTCCTTGAGAATCCTGACTCAAGACAGTGGCCTTCAATCTATTGTTATCCAGAGACTCTATGGATCTACATTCCCAAAGAAAAGTCATGTGTAGAGGTGTAAAAGACAGAGCACTTGTTTATTTTTATAAGGACAGCGACGTGGCTAGTTTAGGGTGCGCTTAACCAAACCACTTATAATATTTTCCATGAAGAAAAAGTAATTAGAGCAGCCAGTAACATCGCGGGAAATCCTAGATTACAGGGGATGCCAGAGGGTTCTTGTGTCTATCAGCATTGATTTGAGGCTTGCGATGTGTCAAGGAAAAACAATGTCATGTGGAAGCGCAACGAGGCAGAGTGCACACTTATGGATTTCAAGCATGCCTGGATATTTGCCATTGGAAATTTCTATTTGGGATGCCAAAGACATTGTGGGTAGCCGCTGACTATGTCGCAACGTGACCCCACACAGCCTCCCTTTTTGTCCTTGGCTTAGCCTACAAATGCCATTCCACTTATGAAAACAAAGAGGCTGGCATGTGAGGGGAGTCAAAGATAAAAGAGATTCTGCCAAGTAATGGAAATGAAAAAACACAAAAGCAAGCCCGTTTGGTGCCTGATACATTGGGTTACATCCCAGCCAGCAGAATCAGAAATCTTGAATTTGGTCCTGCTGCCTGGGGTGTATATTCAGAGATGTCCTCCTAAATTGGCCATTTGGACTTAGACACAAGAGTAGAAGCAGCTCTAATGAACCATTCTCTGTATTTTTTCCCAAAGACGTTTTATATTTGAGCAGACACAAAAACACAAATTTGCCGTTTAATGTCAAACAATTAGAAGAATGTGTTTATGATAAATTCTAGAGCACAGGATTGCAAAACATGGGCGCCCTCACTAAGCCCAGTGAAACAGAAATTCCAAACACAAGCGGAATTTGGCGTCTCAACCCATCCTCAGAAATCCATGTAAACATAGTTCTGCCCCATTACATTTTAGGGGAAATTTTTCATTTTTTTTGGGTGTACATTTATAGGTAGTTACAGAAAATAAACCAATAGTTACAAGATTATGAATGATTTGATGAAGATGCCTTCATATCAAGCCTTGTTTACCATAAATTGGCATATGAGATTCATTAAAAAGCTACAATATGATTAATGAAGATGGTCACCAGGTACAACAGGAGGGAAAAGCGAAATATAAACCAGAAATACAATTTACAATTAAATTAGGAGGCAACATTAATCAAATGGAAGAGGCAGCTAATTAGAAAAACAAGTATGAACTGAGTGTTCAGTTGCGTTTTAGTGTTTGGTAGACTCTGAGCTGAAGACTGAAGCGGCTCTGGGAAGCAGCAGAACACAGATTATAATCGCCTTCAGGTTGAGGGTTGAATTTTTCTTGCCCTTTCATCCTTTTTTAAATAATTTTCCAGCTTTCCTTTGTTGTACGTTAGATTTTAAAAGTATTTTTAGAATTAGAATTTTGCGTGGCCATTCTGGGTAAGCGTTTCTGGCTTTGATCTCCTTCTCTCGAACAAGAGTTCCACGGTGAATTTTGCCCATCCCAGCCCGGGCCAGGCTAGGGCATCTGCCGGGAGTGATGCTGGGGCTTTTTTGATGAGACACCCAGCGACCCAAGAACCATGGATCCTTTCGTTTCCTCATCAGCCTCCTTTTCCTTTGTTGTCCAGTCTTTGGGCAGGTATATTACGGAAAAGCAGCAGAGAGTCTGAAGTTGTTTTGTTTTCTTCCAGTGTTGTTGCTGGCTGAGTGACCGATCCTGGCCCTAAGTCATGCGGCCCCTCATGTGTTGTTCTGTGCCTCTGTTCTCCCTGGGGACCACCATCCTGGGTGCCTCTGCCTGCTCCTCAGCACCCAGCAGCATGCTGGCTCCATTGGGGCTCACAGAGCTGTATTTCTCTGGTGCAGGAAGAGCTGTGTCTCTGCTCTGAGTCTTTATATAATCTCATGCACTGTCCTTCTGCTTCGGAGCAGAGCAGAACTCAAAATCAGAACTTACTGCTCTGACTTGACCATATTTTAGACACCATAAAAATTAAACTAATTCTATAATATAAACAATCAATGTTAGCAACTGGATACTTATGCTTTCTAAAAGTTGTCACGGAGATTAATGTCCCAACCTTCCTTTCCCAACATTATTGAGAACGGACATTTCAGAGCTTCTATTTCTTCCTTCAGTGATATTCTAGTAGAGGGTAGTTTTCTCCTCCCTAATTGAATGCATGGTCCAGAGTCATAGTCTTTGCCTCAGAATTCACAACTAAATGAACAGTGTGCTATCAGGGACTTCAGGAGGGGCCTGATGCATCTAGCACGAGAAAGGTCATTCACATGAACTTAATGAATTCTGATATTCAAAACTGATATTAATGGCCTTTGATACTGCAAATGTGGAAGCTTATTACTTTTGATGATGATTAAATTGATTGGAATTTGTAGCAATATATTTTATGTATATTCTTAAGTCAGAAAGAAACCAGGACTGATAGGCTATCTTGAAAAGCCATTGCTTGAATGGTAGTTTATTTGGAAATAAACAAAGAATAACACACCTGATATAGTAAATGGCTCTATAAAGCTTTTCATTTTTTGAAGTGCAATTATTTTATGCTCAAGAGCCATTTTAGGATAGAAGTAGCTAAACATACACATTTAATACAATAATTACACATCTCAGAACACTGATGGAGAAGGACAAGTAGACTTAAGACAGTATCGGCTTCTGTTAGCGATTTGGCGCCTTCATGGAGAGTCACCATCATTAAATCCTTCATGCAAAGCCCAAGCCCTCCCCTGTCAGAGCTGCTCCGTATTTCTCTCAGAAATGCACACTACAGCCTCATTCTTTTTGTCTAATCACATGAGGAAAATGTCCACTTCATAGAGGGAAAACAAAACAAACAAATTAAAAAAAAAAAACACTTTCTATTTGGCAAATGAGTCCCTCCATTTACATTCGGTTTCCAGTAAGAGGTAATTTCTAATCAGCCTGGCATGAAAACAAAGCAAAATAAATAAATACATATAAAGCTTCAATAGTTTTAGGATACTGGTCGGTTGAAATTTAAGTAAACATGACCATTATAACTAATTCATGAAAAAGGACTGACAGCAATTTGTGGCAGGGCTGTGTGGACAGCACGGTGTGATGGGATTAATTTGAACTGGGCAGTGTGTGGGGGGCAGGGCCAGCAGCGCCCTGGCGAGGCTGCCTAGGGAGGGTGGCGCAGCTGTGCAGGATGGGGGGGCTGGTGCTGGGTGGCGGCCGCAGACGCAGGACCCATCTGCCTTTTATATACGTGCCTGACAGAGGCACACGCTGTGGCTCTCCTCCCAGAATGGCACACAGGGCCTGTGCCAAAAGCCAGGGCCCAGGCACCTTCTGTGAGTCTAGCATGGCTGTGGGGTCAGAGCATCTTGTACTGGGATGTACCAGGAGCAAGCGGGGAGCAGGAGGCTCCGAGAGCCACTGCCCAAAGTGTTCATTGGCACTGTAGTTTCTCATGAAAATCCTGCACTTGTATACAGAGATTAAAAAAATTACCAAAAAATGGATGGTGGATGGTGGAACCCAAGTTTCTCACTGTTGGAGGGGGTGGTTAGAAGAAAAGATAGATGATTGATAGATGATAGACAGACAGATAATAGATTATTAATAGATATGCATGGTTTATACATGGAGGTAAATAGAGAAAGGTAGATGAAAGATAAACAGAGGCAAATGTATAGATAGAGGTAAACGTATAGACAGAGACAGAAATAGATGATATATAGGCAGACAAAGAGATACATAGATAGATATAGATGATAGATAGACAGATAATCAATAGAGATAGATATGGATAGTTGACACACAGAGATAGGTAATAGAGAAAGGTAGATGACAGATAAATAGAGGTAAATGTATAGATAGAGAGAGAAATAGATGATATATAGACAGACAGACAGATAGGTAGATAGACAGACAGAAAGACAGAGATAGACTGATAGACCAATAGATAGATGATAGATAGATAGATAGATGATAATTAGAGATTGAGGCATGTACACAGGTAGGCTTACATGCACATATTACAATGTGAAAAAGGGAGAGGGGTAGATCCTGAAAAAACCATCAGACCAATTCCAGTTAAAGGCCATTCTACAAAATACCTGGCTGGTATCTCTCAAAACTGTCAAGGCCATCAAGAGCAAGGAAAGTCTGAGAAACTCTCACAGCAAAGAGGATCTGAAGGAGACGCCACAACTAGGCATGAGGTGGTGTCCTTGGTGGGATCCCGGACCAGGAAGGGGCATTAGGGAAAACCTAATGAAATCCAGATAAAGGTGAGTGTAGCTGACACCACTGGCCCAGTGCCGCTTCCTCAGTTGTGGCAAACACACCCTCATAACCAGAGGCGCTACAATAGCAGGGTGGGGTGGAGGCTAGGCAGGTCCTCTTCTAACATTTTTGTAAATCTAAAGTTATCCTACAGTTAATGATGTAGTTAAATAGGACAAAAGTGAGGCTTTAAAGGAACCACCTGCCTCTGATTGGTCTTTGCTGTTTCTCCTGCCATGCCGTTCTCCTACTGGGTTCTACTGTGACCCTTTCTTCCTGTTTTAGGGTCGTGTGGAGTCTTCTGAAGTGGTGGCTGGAATGCTGTGTGGCCTGAGGGGGTTCCTCCTTTTTGTCTCTGTCCCATAGGAAGGGTAGACTGATGCAGGCAGAGAGATTCTGTGTCTTCCCTGAATCCTGCTCCTGCTGGAGGGGCAGCGCTTTCCAGAATGCCCACCGAGCACCTGGTCCAGGGGCTGTACATGGAGAGGAATTCTCCTACGTGATCAGGGCTGAACTCTGCTCCTGCTGGAGGGGCAGCACTTTCCAGAATGCCCACTGAGCGCCTGGTCCAGGGGCCATGCACAGAGAGGAATGCTCCAACATGATCTAGGCTGAGTGCACCCCCCACTTCCTCCTGCTGCATCTCAAACCTTCTAAGGCAGTTCATGCATTAAGCATTCCTTGTTGCCACACACCAGGGCATCTCGACATTTTACTTCTGCCTCAAACACCCCTAATTTATAATTCTCAGAGTTGTCTTTGAACTTTCTTTTCATGTTGGCTTAGAACTCGTGTGTCTTGTCTTTGTAACTTTCTAAAAGATTTAGGAAACTGCAGTGTATTCTGAAAAGTAAGGGACATGAAACATTCTTAGTTGAAATAGAAGGGAAAACAGTTAATTTCACTCTAGATGACAGTTTTTCAGGAAACAATGGTCTCCGGGAGTTGGCACGAGGCAGTAATGAGTGAGGGAGAGGAGAACTGAGTCACAGCTGCACGGGCAATCACCGGAGAACATCCACTCTCTTCCAGTCAGAATACCATTAATACGTGTGTCAGCCCGGAGTGAATCTCGCCGCGTGCGCGTCGCGCCGAGTCCAGGAGAGAAAATGAAGAGCATCCTCAGGGACAGGCCTTTCTTTTTCTCCGGGAGTCTTCATTATTCAGGCATTGTGATAGTTTTCCTTTATTTGTGTAAAGATTAAATTGCACATGATTTCTAATGTTTCTGCTACTCCAACTGTCATAGGTCGACGACCTTCATGCACGCGAGATAATAGATACATCGTCCGCTGTTCCGGCCACCGCTGTTCCTCCACAGCTCAGTACTTCCCCATTGTTACAAGTCGAAAGCAATTAAATAAAAATACAAGACAAGGCACCTCAAGGATGTTGAGGATTTCATATATATCTTTACATGACCACATTTTAGCACAATCCCGCGCGATTATCTAGTGGAATGCTGAGAATCAGAAATGATTCATGGGGGAAGTGAGATGTTATTGAAGAAGACATTCCCTGGAAGAATCACAGCATTGGAGCCTGGTGGGCAAACTCCCCATGTCTGAAACTTTCCATCGAGAGACTTCCGATGAACCCCACTGTATTGGTGGCATCTCTAGTTTGCTCAGCTTCCTCCTTGGCTACCCTATCCGCACATAAATTGAATGAATACTCAGGAAGCCCATCCTTGAAAAAAACAGAAAAGAAAAATAGTGGATAGTCCCACCTTTTTAGTGATTGTTCATAGGGAAGGGGTGTCTCTAATCATTGTTATTTCAGAAGAAAGGCCCTGATGAATCACACATAGTTACCTGCGAAGTAGACTTCAAAGGTTACATTTTAAAAAGTACCTAACTCAGAAAAAATGGTAGTGCCATTATGGATAATAATCCCTTTTTGTTGCACCAAGAATTTTTCTGATATCCCTGTCTTTTCCCACTGCTAACACCTTCCCCTTCCCACCCCATGAGAATGGAAAGAGATTCTTTCTATTGACTGAGAACCTCCCTGGATGACCTTGAATCCAACTTTCCTCAAATCCCTGTCAGCTAATTCCAGCTGTCTCTCTCCAGCAGGGGTCACATCCCCCTCCAGAAGAGATTTCGGAAACATTCGACATTCATAAAACTGCAGTCCTGCCCCTCCAGGACTCGGGATCCTCATGTCTGTTTCTGCTGCCATCTGTAGGTTGGCGTCCAGACAAGATGCCCCTCCTCCACCACTGGCCTCCCCCCGGGCCCAGAGAGAAGGGGTGGCCCTGGGAGCCCTGCCTGGTCCAGGTCGCAGCGGTTCTCCTCCAGCCCTGACAATGCCATGGGTGGCAGAGCAAAAGGACCTCGGAACCCCGCTTCTCCTCTAAGCTCGTGGACATCTGCAGCAGTGCCTGTCTGCAGTCCCTGGGGAGATGCAGCCCCAGGGCTCCAGGATTGGGGTGCTCCACGCCTCCTAGTCTCTGTCACACAAGCCATCCCCGCTACACATGTCCAGGGCAGGACCTCCGAATACTCTGATCAAAGCAGCCCACCCTCCTTGCCCCAGTCAATAACTCACAGACGTACTCCCCAAACCTCCTTATCACGGTGAGCCTCCAGGGGACCCCCCACCCCGTGGCATCCATATTTGTGACCCTCTACCACAATGAGTAGGGCTGACTGCCGAAGTGAGTGAGGGCAACCGGGCCATGAAGCTACCCCAGCTTCTGCCTCACTCTAACTTAGCTCCTGGCTCTGGGGGAGGCCAGAGGACAACCCACCACCCCTAGAGAGACACAGGGGTGGTGAGGAATGGGGCATCCAGCAGTAGCTTTCCAGGTGAGCCCCCTCGAAGCAGATCCTGGCTAAGCCTCTGATGGCTGCAGCCTGGCCAGCATGTTGATAGCAGCTTCCCCAAAGAGCTGCTCCAGAATCACAGGTTCAGCTGATCCCAAACCTGTGACCCACAGAAACGAATGAGAAGACAGCTATTCATCATCGCTGTTTTGGCACGCCATGCCTGGGGGTAGTTTGTTGAGCAGCCGTCAATGGCTAAAGCACAGGCCGCACATTCTCATATCATCCCCATCTGAGGCCAGTGCCAGGGACTACCCAGGCCTGGGTCACTCATCCCAAGGGGCTGTGTACCTGTGTCCCAGAAAGGGGGCACTCCATTCCTGCCCTCCCTACTTCCCCACACCCACCTTCCCCCTGCACCCTGGAGCTCGCAGGCTTCTATGAACTAAATCCCCTTCATCCAGAACCTCTTCCTCAAATTATTCACCTTCTCACGCTGGCAACAACCTGGTGTTCAGCTGAAGACCCTGCTCTTCCTGGACTAGCTTCTCCCATCACTCCCGTCACTCCCCTTTCCTATCCCTACGCATTTCTACCCTGTTATCTTTTCCTCTTGGTTGAGCCTCTAGCTTCGAAAACTGGGCCATTTACTATACCACCTACCAAGTCACACTTCTTCCTGAAGACCTTACCCCTGACCGCCATGAACTTCCTCTCATACTGCTTCTATAATATGTGTGGGGTAACCATGAACTTCCTCCCTTATTGCTTCTATAATATGCGTGGGGTCGCCATGAACTTCCTCCCTTATTGCTTCTATAATATGCGTGGGGTCACCATGAACTTCCTCCCGTATTGCTTCTCTAATATGCGTGGGGTCACCATGAACTTCCTCCCTTATTGCTTCTATAATATGCGTGGGGTCGCCATGAACTTCCTCCCTTATTGCTTCTATAATATGCGTGGGGTCGCCATGAACTTCCTCCCGTATTGCTTCTATAATATGCGTGGGGTCTCCATGAACATCCTCCCGTATTGCTTCTATAATATGCGTGGGGTCGCCATGAACTTCCTCCCGTATTGCTTCTCTAATATGCGTGGGGTTGCCATGAACTTCCTCCCGTATTGCTTCTATAATATGCGTGGGGTCGCCATGAACTTCCTCCCGTATTGCTTCTATAATATGCGTGGAGTCACTACGAACTTCCTCCCTTATTGCTTCTATAATATGCGTGGGGTCACCATGAACTTCCTCCCGTATTGCTTCTATAATATGCGGGGGGTCGCCATGAACTTCCTCCCTTATTGATTCTATAATATGTGTGGGGTCACCATGAACTTCCTCCCGTATTGCTTCTATAATATGCGGGGGGTCGCCATGAACTTCCTCCCTTATTGATTCTCTAATATGCGTGGGGTCGCCATGAACTTCCTCCCGTATTGCTTCTCTAATATGCGTGGGGTCGCCATGAACTTCCTCCCTTATTGCTTCTATAATATGCGTGGGGTTACCATGAACTTCCTCCCGTATTGCTTCTATAATATGCGTGGGGTTTCCATGAACTTCCTCCCTTATTGCTTATATAATATGCATGGAGTCACCATGAACTTCCTCCCGTATTGCTTCTATAATATGCGTGGGGTCGCCATGAACTTCCTCCCTTATTGCTTCTATAATATGCGTGGTGTCACCATGAACTTCCTCCCGTATTGGTTCTATAATATGTGTGGGGTCACCATGAACTTCCTCCTGTATTGCTTCTATAATACGCGTGGGGTCACCATGAACTTCCTCCCTTATCGCTTCTCTAATATGCATGGAGTCACCATGAACTTCCTCCCGTATTGCTTCTATAATATGCGTGGGGTCGCCATGAACTTCCTCCCTTATTGCTTCTATAATATGCGTGGGGTCACCATGAACTTCCTCCCTTATTGCTTCTCTAATATGCATGGAGTCACCATGAACTTCCTCCCGTATTGCTTCTATAACATGCGTGGGGTCGCCATGAACTTCCTCCCGTATTGCTTCTATAACATGCGTGGGGTCGCCATGAACTTCCTCCCTTATTGCTTCTATAATATGCGTGGGCTTACCATGAACTTCCTCCCGTATTGCTTCTATAATATGCGTGGGGTTGCCATGAACTTCCTCCCTTATTGCTTCTATAATATGCATGGAGTCACCATGAACTTCCTCCCGTATTGCTTCTATAATATGCGTGGGGTCACCATGAACTTCCTCCCTTATTGCTTCTATAATATGCGTGGGGTCACCATGAACTTCCTCCCTTATTGCTTCTATAATCTGCGTGGGGTCGCCATGAACTTTCTCCCTTATTGCTTCTATAATATGCGTGGGGTCGCCATGAACTTCCTCCCTTATTGATTCTCTAATATGCGTGGGGTCGCCATGAACTTCTTCCCGTATTTCTTCTCTGATATGCGTGGGGTCGCCATGAACTTCCTCCCATATTGCTTCTATAATATGCGTGGGGTCGCCATGAACTTCCTCCCGTATTGCTTCTATAATATGCATGGAGTCACCATGAACTTCCTCCCGTATTGCTTCTATAACATGCGTGGGGTCACCATGAACTTCCTCCCTTATTGCTTCTATAATATGCATGGAGTCACCATGAACTTCCTCCCGTATTGCTTCTATAATATGCGTGGGGTCGCCATGAACTTCCTCCCTTATTGCTTCTCTAATATGCATGGAGTCACCATGAACTTCCTCCCGTATTGCTTCTATAATATGCATGGGGTCGCCATGAACTTCCTCCCTTATTGCTTCTATAATATGCGTGGGGTCGCCATGAACTTCCTCCCTTATTGCTTCTATAATATGCATGGAGTCACCATGACCTTCCTCCCGTATTGCTTCTATAACATGCGTGGGGTCGCCATGAACTTCCTCCCTTATTGCTTCTATAACATGCGTGGGGTCACCATGAACTTCCTCCCGTATTGCTTCTCTAATATGCGTGGAGTCACCATGAACTTCCTCCCGTATTGCTTCTCTAATATGCGTGGGGTCGCCATGAACTTCCTCCCTTATTGCTTCTCTAATATGCGTGGAGTCACCATGAACTTCCTCCCGTATTGCTTCTATAATATGCGTGGGGTCACCATGAACTTCCTCCCTTATTGCCTCTATAATATGCGTGGAGTTACCATGAACTTCCCCCCTTATTGCTTCTATAATATGTGTGGGGTCACCATGAACTTCCTCCCTTATTGCTTCTATAATATGCATGAGGTCACCATGAACTTCCTCCCTTATTGCTTCTGTAATATGCGTGGGGTCGCCATGAACTTCCTCCCTTATTGATTCTCTAATATGCGTGGGGTCACCATGAACTTCCTCCCGTATTGCTTCTCTAATATGCGTAGGGTCGCCATGAACTTCCTCCCTTATTGCTTCTCTAATATGCGTGGGGTCACCATGAACTTCCTCCCTTATTGCTTCTCTAATATGCGTGGGGTTGCCATGAACTTCCTCCCGTATTGCTTCTTTAATATGCATGGAGTCACCATGAACTTCCTCCCTTATTGCTTCTCTAATACGTGTGGAGTCACCATGAACTTCCTCCCTTATTGCTTCTATAATATGCGTGGGGTCACCATGAACTTCCTCCTGTATTGCTTCTCTAATATGCGTGGGGTCGCCATGAACTTCCTCCCTTATTGCTTCTCTAATATGCGTGGAGTTACCATGAACTTCCTCCCGTATTGCTTCTATAATATGCGTGGAGTCACCATGAACTTCCTCCCGTATTGCTTCTATAATATGCGTGGAGTTACCATGAACTTCCTCCCGTATTGCTTCTCTAATATGCGTGGGGTCGCCATGAACTTCCTCCCGTATTGCTTCTATAATATGCATGGGGTTGCCATGAACTTCCTCCCGTATTGCTTCTAAAATAAGCATGGTGTGGCCATGAACTTCCTCCCGTATTGCTTCTATAATATGAGTGGGGTCGCCATGAACTTCCTCTCATACTGCTTCTATAATATGTGTGTGGGTCACAGGATTCACATAGAAGAGGCACCCCCCTCTTGATCTCCTAGCTTACAACAACTTAACTTTCTATAACTTAAATTACTGCTGAAGATTCCTTTCTGTATTGTGGGGTAATATGATATACATTGGTCACTCCTACAATGATTTATAAAGCAGTTTAAAATAGGAGGAGATTTGAAATGTTTCAAGCGCAGTCATCTATATGGAGAACCCGCTAAGGAACACCTGCAGCTGCACACAGATAAGATGCTGCAGCAAGGAAGGATACCCTCGAGAAGACGGTGCTGCACCCACAGGGCCTCGTGCCTCAGCAGAGCTGTGTATGGGCAGGTGGTGTAGAATGGGACTCCAGTGTAGCACGGCATGCAAGAGTGGACGTCCTGATGCTGCCCCCACAGACTCTGAGCACACACTTTACTGTTCTGTTCTCGAAAGTCGTGCTCCTGAATCCTCACCTGGCTGCTCTGAGTCGTCCTCTCCTCAGACCTCCTCAGCGGGCACCGGTCGTCGATTTCAACTTCTCAGAGAAACTGTGTTGGCACCAACTATTAGGATCATCTCTGCTCATGCTCCTTCTGAGTCGCCTCATGCTGAACAGCTCAGGAATAAAGGAAAGAACAAAATATCAACTGAGCAAAATGGTGAGAGACCTCCGTGGCAAAGATCAGGTCCCCCAGCAGCCTGCACATCCAAAATAAGGGAAGCCCTGGCTGCACGTTTCAGACCAAAGATCAGGATCCCAGCCCCAGTGTGGGCTGGTGATCTGCCAAAAAGGGCCTACTGCTTATGAAGGTGAACATAGGATTTTAGTAAGAGAAAAAAAAACAGCAGGAGTTCTCTAACACCCCCACACCAACCAAGGAACATTAGGCAATATTTGGGGGTATTGAAAACATGGTTGCCACAACTGGAATAGAGGGATGCTGCTGTCTTGTATGGGGAGGTCAGGGACATGGCTACACCCTGCACAGGACGGTCCCTGCCACAGAGAATTAACCAGCCGGGAAAGCAGGAAACGGGGTAAGCAGAAAGGTGAGATTAATTAGAGGTGCAAATAGAAAGACTGATGATGGGCATTTGAAGTCTTAAAGGCATTATGCAGTCTAAAGATCGTAGATACTGGACTCAGTTTCCACTCTCTGAGCATTACATAGACTTCTCAAATGTCACATACACACGCTCACTAGGTGCACACCAACCTCAGTAAGAGGCTCCTGGGGATGCAGCAGTCATGAATTCAACGGGAATCAGACAATCACAACAAAAACCCTCACTGAACTCGAATTCAAAAAGTTCCAAAAGGTGCTCAATATCAGTAAAGGTCAGAGACACGAAGGAAAACCACAGTGAGTAAACTGGCACACCCATTAGGATGGCAACTATTAAAAACACGAAAACAGAAAGGAGCAAGTGTTGCAAAGGTGTGGAGAATTGGAGGCCTGGTGTCCCTCAGGGGTGCTGTCAGATGCGGCCGTGGCTGGGGAGGATCCCATGGAGCTCTGTTTCACAGCCCTGCAAATAGACTTCATGCTACTAAAATGCACTGAAAACTGGTTCAGCTGTTAAGATTTATGTTATGTATGTATGTAATGTTATGTATGTATGTAATAAAAATACGCTCCTCATTTGATGAAGATGAAAAATAACATTAGAGACCTATAACACTTTAGGTAGAGGCTTAACCCTGTGGTCAAAAAGACCTGGGTAGGAATCACTTTTTTTTTTCCTTTTTTTTTTTTTTTTTTTTGAGATGGAGTCTTGCTCTGTTGCCAGGCTGGAGTGCAGTGGCGTGATCTCGGCTCACTGCAACCCCTGCCTCCCAAGCTCCAGCGATTCCCCTGCCTCAGCCTCCCCAGTAGCTGGAACTACAGGCACCCGCCACCATACTGGGCTAATTTTTTGTATTTTAGTAGAGATTGGGCTTCACCATGTTGGCCAGGGTGGTCTTCATCTCCTGACCTCATGATCCACCCGCCTCTGCCTCCCAAAGTGCTGGGATTACAGGTGTGAGACACTGCGCCCGGCCAGGAATCACTTTTTTATTCATTTGACAAATATTTGTAGAGTGGCAGCAGTTTTAGGTCACTGTGTTTTGCACTAGAAATATCATCATCAAATGAAAAGGACTTTTTCTGTCTTTAAGAACTTACAGTCCTGTAAGCGGGTGGGACTTTGTATAACCATCTCCCACATATTCACTTAAACGTGGGGCAAGTGCTAGCAGGAGGGAGGACTAGAGCAGTAGGGCAGCTGGCACCAGACAGATCCTATAAGCTGGGATGTGGAGAGTTACTAGGATGAAAGTAAAGGTGAGAAAGGGAAGAATGGAGGTTGAGGGCATTCGAGATGAAGGAATCTGTAGCACGAGGTTCCAGAGTAGGGGACCACACGGCTGTGGAGTATGGAGATAAGGCTGGGGTATCCTGGCCAAGGGTAAAAGTGGTACAAAATGAAATCACTGAGCTCAGAAGAGCCTGCTCTAGGTCCATAAACACACATGCACGTGTGTGGTCATCGCAGCATAAAGACACTTGCATGTGTATGTCTGTTGGAGCATAAAGACACAGGCACCTGTGTGTCCACTGCAGCGTAAAGACACAGGCACCTGTGTGTCCACAGCATAAAGACACAGGCATGTGTGTGTCCACCGCAGCATAAAGACACAGGCACGTGTGTGTCCGTCACAGCATAAGGACACAGGCACATGTGTGTCCATTGCAGTATAAAGACACAGGCATGTGTGTGTCCGTCACAGCATAAAGACACATGCACATGAGTGTCCATGGCAGCATAAAGACTCATGCACACATAAGTCCATCACAGCATAAAGACACTTGCATGTGTGTGTCTGTCAGAGCATAAACACACATGCACGTGTGTTCATCATAGTATAAAGACACATGCACACATATGTCCATCATAGCATAAAGACACTTGCATGCATATGTCCATCACAGCACTTTTCACAATAGCAAAATCATGGAATCACCCTAAATGTCCATCAACAGAAGACTGGGTGCAGAAAATGTGGTACGTATACACCATGGAATACTATATAGCCATGAAGAAGAACAAAATTATGTCCTCTTCAGTAACATGGGAGGAACTGGAGGTCATTATCCTTAGAAACCTAATCAAGGAACAGAAAATCAAATACTGTACATTCTCACAAATGGGAGCTAAGCTTTGACTATTCATAGACACATGTAGTGGAGGGTGGAGGGTGGGAAGAGAAAGAGGAGTGGCAAACTATCTATCAGGTACTAGGCTTATTACCTGGATGACAAAATATTCTGTACACCAAACTGTGACACACAAGTTACCTATATCACAAGCCTGCACATGTACCTCTGAAACTGAAATAAAAGTTAAGAATAAATAATAAATTTAAATAACTGGGGGAGAAAAGAATGTTGGGCTTTATCTTAAGAAATTGGCAAGCCATTGAAGGTTTTTAAGCAAAGCAGAGGTGTGAACAGACTTACCTTTTTACCAGGGAATTCCCTGTTAACAGGGAGGAGACTAGAATGGTGGTGTGTGTGAGAATTGGGGTGTGCAGCAGGCAGATGTGAATGAGGAGAGAACAGCGTAGAGGCTGCCGTGTGCCTGCAGAAGCCTCTCATAGGTTCCCAGTGACTCAGTTCAAGGTTTTATGCTTATAGAAGCTTCAAACTTTCCTCTAGAAGCGTGGACAGAGTCCTGATTAGTGGGATTCCTCACATGAAATACACATCTCAAGAGAGCACGATCACTTCCAAATACAGCCTTTTGGGAGAGAATGTTAAAATAGATTTTTGCCTTCATTATAAATTCCCGATTCACAATTCAATTACATACTTTCCTTTTCTGGGAAGTAACAAGCTTCTTCTGTTTTACATTTTCCCTTAGAGTTTTAAGTGTGTTTTGATCATTTGTAGAAGATTGTAAGGAAGGACAGGATAGACGTCTGGGTCTTCGTCACAGTGAAGGATCCTGGGCAGGAGCTCCTGGCATTCCCATGCCTTCCTAGAGCGACTTTTCCACAGCTCTTGCCTGGTGCTGCCACCATAGACCAGAGTCCACCCTCTTGCAGTGGTGTCCAAGCAGGACATTTGGTTATGGGCGTGTGCTGAATCTGCAGCCCAAAGCTGGCACTGGAAGAGCCAGGGGCAGGTGAGACGTGGGCCAGAATCAGCAACCTCCCTGTGGGCTAATTTTGAACCCCTGCAGACAATACCTGGTGCTATGCCTTAGAGGAGCCTGCAGGAGCCAAACTGAGACGTTCACTTAGGTTTGAAACACAAAGTTGCCACTCTCCGTGCCACCAAATGCTCTGTTAGGATGCAGGACCGTCCGCTGTGACTCCCTCTGCATTTTCCCACAGCTTTTATTCTCTCCACTTGTCTTCAGTTGCTCACTGAGGTCCTCTGGCAGAGACAGCGTGCACAGACCCAGGAAAGCTTGGCGGGTGGGTGGAAGGACCCTCTGTGGGACAGCCGCTTCTCGGGATGCTGGGATGGTGCCCTCCAGACCCTGGTTTCCCTCAGAAGGGTCCCCGTGGCCCTCCTCTGGGTGCTGGGTTTGCTCGTCACTGTGGAGGCCACTTGTACACTATGCTTCTGGGGTGCCCCTCATATCTCAGTTGTCCCATCTCAACTGTGGATGCTTTGAAAGTGGGGCTCATGCTTTACTGATTTTTCCATCTCCAGTGCATTATTGTAATTGACATGCAACGTAACTTTAAAACAATAGTTTAAAAATTCATCTATCAGAAGATATCAAGGCCTAACATAAATTTTAGTAACCCTCCAAATCTCATATATTTTTTAAGAATTTCTGCATTCATCGCATTGCTATGATTTGACATTTTCTGCCCACCATGTGTAGCCCTGCAATTTGCTTGTTCTGGCCCACAGTAGATAAACCTGGTCTGCCAAGTTTTCTCAAATCTTCTTATCTAAAATCTTATTCAATCACTCAGAAAGTAGAAACATTTACTCCAACAAAAATAACATGAGCCCGCTCCCTTCATACCAAGGGATCATTTCTCCTGAGTATTTTGACATTAACAATTTTAAAAGATGAACAAATTTCCCAAAATTCTTAAAAAAGTTAGTAGCTTGTCATGTTTGACACTACTGAGATGCACATCACCTCTGAAACAGATTGGCCAAATCCTCAGGCAGCAGAGGAATTCGAGTGGAGACCGGAAAGGCAGGCTTTGGAATAAGATAAGAATTAAAGTCACTGAGATCTAAGCCCATATTGAAATCGAAGCTGTGTTTCTTCAGCACCTATACACCCTAAATCTGTGCACGCACAAAGGCTCCATGGCCGTCCCACACCAGCCTCTGCTCATCCCTCCCCTGCCCAGAGCACTTCGGGTGACTGCCCCCTCACTGCTCAGCTGGGAGAGGAAGTCCACCATCCGGGACCTACACCCTCATGGAATGTGCCTCTCCCTCCAGCACCCCCGCCATACTCCTACAATAAATGTGTTTTTCAAATCATAATTGAAAACAGTTAAAAATGAATAGAAAATGCAAAGGATTTTCAGTTAACTTTTTTCAGCCTATTAATATTTTCCTAAGCAAGATTTAATTCCATGGCACATTAAATGGATTCAGTAAATGACTGTGTGGTATATTAATGGTAATACAAACACTCAGGCATGGACAAGCTGCAAGACTTCTTTAGTGAATGCACAATATCCAATGAAACTGGAGCAGGAAGCCTTGTTACTATCATTCTGTGTGGTATATGTCTGTACGGGTGTGTAGGGGTGTGTTTAAGTATGTGTGTGTTCCTGTGGGGGATGTGTTTGAGTGTGTGTATATGCATGTACCTGTGTGTCTGTGTGTGCATGTGTTTCTGTGTGCATAGTTGTGTGTGGGTGTGTATGTTTCTCTGTGTAGAGATGTGTATGTGTGTTTGTGTGCATGTGTGCGCATGGATGTGTTGCATGTGAACATGTGTGTGTCATGTATGTATTTTGTGTGTGTCTTGTGTGGGGCATGTGTCTACGTCTGTGTGTATGTGCGTACTTGTGTATTGTGTGTTTACATGTGCACATGTGTGTAGATATGTGTATTGCATGTATGTGTGTGCTGCATGTGTATGTGCGTATGTGTTTGCATGTGCAGGTTTATATGTTTGTGCATATATGTGTGCATATATGTACATATGTTTTTGTGGGTGCATTTGTGTGTGTGTTGTGAGTGCCTGTGTATGTGTGTGCGCATGACTATTTGGGTGTGGGGACGTGTGCATTGCGCATGTGTGTGTGCCTGTTTGTGAGCACTGACACTATTTGCCCTGCCCATTGATCGTCTCCCTTCCCTGGTCTCAGATACTCACTTGTTCCTCTCCTAAGATACCTGTCTGCACCATGATTTCTATGGGCTTACTTCATTACCATATATCATCCAGTTCAAAGTCAAACCTGATCAATTAAAGACCAAAAAATAAAACAGCAAAGTGGCTAGCTGCACTCCTTCTGAGTAAATGACAATTAGCAAATAGACAATCCTTCATTGTTTCCTTCATTAACAGAAAATAGTACACCGGGCTACTTGGAGGATTTTTGGTTAATCGGTGGCATCCATCTGCAGCCTTTGTTTAGCAGGTCTGTGCGGCTCTCCTCTCCGGCACGAGCATGTTTATCGTGGTCTCCTGAAAGCCCAGAAGCCCATAGGTCAGAGAACAGCGTTTTGATGGATTATAGGATTGTAACTGTCCCTGCCAGTTGACAGCTTTTATTGGCTGGGAGGATGAGCCTGTAAACCTTTATATAATTATTGTATTAAAGGCACTGTGCCTCTGTGTTGCTGGCGCTTGTTCAGGGATCAATGTGGAGATAATTTCAAAAATGAATAGTAAGTATTGATCGTCCCATGGTGGGGCCTTATCAGCGGCTGAGGCTGAGGGCTGCAGATTATAACTTCAATGTCATTTATGATGATATGATGTGCATTGCCGGGGAGCAATTTAAACAAAGGGCTGATTTAATTCGCAGTGGATTTTTGTAGTGTGATGGGTAATAAATCACAATCTATGTAATTTTTAGAAATGAACACATGTTGGCAGTAGTTCAGGGCAGTTCCTAAGAGATCTGAAAATGACCAGGGAGGGGATATATCAGCCGAGAACCCCCTCTGAATGATTGGGCTTTGCTTGATTCTGGCATTCACATGACCTTGGGGTCCCTGCTGGCAGCTGCTGGTTAATTTTCTTCACTGAGGACACAGTTTAACTTTCTATCTGTCTGCCAATTACCTGACATTTTCAACTTATCACCTTCTATTTTTTAAATGATTGGAGGCACATCCACATTTTGACATTTTTTTTAAAGCAAGTATTTGTTCTGCTGCTGCAGAGGCATCTCTCTGCCATTCTGCTGTAGTAGCCCTCTTCTATTTCCCCTCACGAAAATTAACATCAGTTTACATAACCACATAAAGAGACAATTCAGGTATTTTATTGTAATTTTCAATACTTCCTTGGTTAGATGCTGCCAACTTCTAAATTTCAACCTTAGCCACAGACTCATGCATGGAGACTCACAAATCGTCTCTTAGGAAATTATACTCAGTGGTCCTTGTTTGAAGAAGGTTCTACTCTTTAAAAATAAATCATTATAAAGTAAATCATTAAGAAATATTGGAAAAACATGAACAGATTCATTAAGCCCTCTAAAATTAGAAAAAATAAAGCAACAGTCATGAATTGTAACTTGTTGATTTCAGTTATTATAATACAGTATATTTTAGATCCATTCGTTTCAGAGGAAGCAAATTTTGATATTTCAAGGATATTGGATGCAGATCCCTAGGAAAGAGTATTAAAGGATTAGAAAACTGAAAATAGAATCCAGGCTGGGTCTGCAAAAGGTGCAATAGTTTTCTCAGGTCCACACCGATGCTGATGTGGAATCTCAACGCCAGTGCTGCCGTGCCAGGGCCGCATCTGTCACCGTGCGCCCCTGTTTAAGCGTCGTTTTACTGGGGGAGGAACAGGTAAATTAGAGAATCTTATATCCAAGGCCAGGTTTTGTACTACATGACTCAGATTCAGTGAGCGAGGGCGTGTTCCTGGAGGGCAGATTTCCCAGCCTATGGATTTAGAATCCTTCCTCCATGACCTGGGATTCTGCGGCTTCAACTTAGAGCTCGCAGGCCTGAGCCCCTGAGAGCCCAAAATTAGAAGACATCTCGTGTGATATTATCTCTGGATTGCCTGGTTCATTGTTTTTACATTTTTAGTCTTTCTTATTTTCTAAAAACAATCGTGAAGCCCTAACCTTTCCCCTGTCACATCAATTCATGGTGAAAACACTTTCGTTGTATTTAAAACAGTTTACCTGTACCATTTTTTAAAACATGTGTTGCACAAACCGGGGCCTGTTGGGGGGTGGGAGGCAAGGGGAGGGGGAGCATTAGGACAAATACCTAATGCATTCATGCACGCAGGGCTTAAAACCTAGATGACGGGTTGACGGGTGCAGCCAACCACCATGGCACATGTATACCTGTGTAACAAACCTGCACGTTCAGCACACGTATCCCAGAACAACAACAACAACAACAAAACATGCGCTGCCCTCACAGTGCCCGTGAGTGAGCGTGCTCATTCCGCTCATCCACCCAACACTTAGTCTACTTGCAAATACAGGACTTAATAGTCATGATCTCACAGACACCCCCAACACACACACTCACTCTGTATCTCTGTCTCTCAAGGCGGCTTCCTCCCTCTACTTCACTGCGTCTCTCTCTTACCTTATGGAGAACACTTTTGCTACCTTTCATTCTTCCTCTTCAATTTTTCCCTAACCTCGTCATAAAAAAAAAAATCACTCCCCCAACCCTCACCAATATATTACAACCAAATTATATGTAAAAGATCTGAATGGAACCCCTGTCATCTTGGGAATAGCATATGGATTCCAATAATAAGTCACAATTTCTATCCTCTGCCCCAACCTGTGCTCCTGCCTACAAAAACTGCTGGCTCCTGCCTACAAAAACTCCACTTCCCAAAACTCAGATTCCTTCGGTTCTGTGTGGTGCCCAGGAATGTTTGTTCTGCACCTACAATGGCTTCCTCTGAAGACATTTCTAAGAGAGATGGCTTTTCCTTCACATGAAGATACTGCATCCTCTAGCTTTGATGTTTGACTTACAGTCTAGATTTTGCCATTTAGCATAAAAATGTTAAAATAAACTTAATACAACAGACATTTGTCCAGCCCCTACTGTACGCCGAGCATGATGCCAAATCCTAGAGGCACAAAGATCCTAGGATTAAGCCTCTATCTGTAAGGAGCTCCTAGCACAGGATGTAAGAGGCACATGACAGTGGGTCCATTTCAACCTGTTGCTGGGAATATAGCAGTAGGAGTGCCAGATAGGGAGGGTCCAGGGCCCTGGGGTCAATGGCATTGACATCCAGGTACAATCCCACATAGGGCTTCTCAGAGAAGACGGTGGCTGAACCAGGGGAGAACAAGGATGCGTTAGGGTGCGCTAGGCACACATATGTCTAGTTAAGAGGAGCAGCGTGTACAAAGATGTGAAGCTATGAAACAGTCTGTGGAAGGTGGGGAGAAAGTTTTGGGAGTGAGGGAAGGGGAGGCTGGGAAACAGGAACCAGTACTGGAATGTGTAAAAATGATAGAAATAATGTTCAAGGACAAGGGTTACTTTTAATCCCACAGCTTCCATATTCTACTCTTCTGATGAATTATCCATTTAATAGCTTCCTAAGTAATCATTTTGGAAGGTTATACCAATAAAATACTCTAGTCTTTAAATTTTCGCCAATTTAAGGCCTCATTACCTCCTGTAACAAGAGTACAGTGACATTCTCAGCACTGTACTGTACTTAAGAGCCAGTGTACGTTTCATGAAGAAGATGCCTTTCAAGTTGTGAGTTTCCTAATGTTTCCACGATTTCATTTCTAATGTTATAATTAATTGATTTTCAACCTAAATGTGGTATTTCCTCTCTACAATTAGAAATGTGAAATATAAAAAGAAACTTACATTGTATGCTTTTTATATGTGGTTCATTTTGGTTTGCACTAATTTCAATATATTCTTGATAATGCTGTCCTGGTAGAACATATAACAGGAAAATATCTGTCCTGAAGCATTTATCTGATTTTAACAATTATAGTAATTAAATTTTAAAGCATGGCCATAAGTTAGAAAGAAATAAAAAGTTGATATCCTTCAAATGACTTAATTTGTATTAATGATAACCATATTATATAATGTTTTATTTTGCTTATTTTTTTTCTTTTTTTGAGATGAGGTCTCATTCTGTCACCCAGGCTGATGTGCAGTGGTGTGATCTCGGTTCACTGCAACCTCCACTTTCTGGACTCAATTGATCCTCCTGCCTCAGTCTCTCCAGTAGCTGACACTACAGGCATGTGCCACCATGCCCAGCTAATTTTTGTATTTTTTGTGGAGACAACCATGTTCTCCAGGCTGGTCTTAAACTCCTGAGTTCAAGCAATCCTCTCACCTTAGCCTCCCAAAGTGCTGGGATTACAGTCATGAGCCACCGCACCCAGCCAGCATTTTATTTTTAAATATTGTAGTTTCTCTTATCTTTGCAATGAAGATATTAAAGGAAACATTATTTTATTCATATATTAATATTATTAATAAGAATAATCCTCATTTATTAAATATTTCTAAATATGGAGCCGACACAGTGACAACATTTTTCATATATGAGCCCACTTGGTCTTTCAGTCACTCTGAAACAGTTGCTTCTACTATTCCCATTTTGCAGACGAGAATTCGACAGAACATACCATCCCTCCAAGCCCATGCAGCTCAGTGAAGTGAAGTGAAGCAAGAGTCCAGCTCAGTTCTATCTGAGTCCAAAGCTTATGTCTCAAAATTAATCAGGCTCTACAAAAGACACTGGTTCCCTAAGTGAATTACATCCTAAACAATTTTAAAGAATTAAGAATATATTCTGCTTTTTTTTTGAGATCTTGAGCTAAGAAGACTTTATTACACTTCTACATTCTCTATTCTGAAAATATCTACTATCACATTTGGGGAAAAGAACAATAAAATTTTACCTTATGTTTACATGAGAAGGTTAAATATTTTAACTTTATCCACACCTCTGACAGTCTTGGATTTCACCTGAGCCCTGTGATCCTGGAAAATGGTGAAGGGTGAGAAATCTCACCGTGGTGTTCCCGCAAAAAGCTCACTACAAGGTGCCGCCCTCCCCATGCAGCTTAGGTGAGATCCAGACGAGTCCCTCAAACTCCGTGCCTCATGCATGATTAGCTGTATTGCTTGTTCCTGCTGTGTCAGACGTCATGCTTGTGAGTCAAACACGGGCCAAGCTTTCCACCTTCTCCAGGTCCCCACACACAGTCTGAGCCCCATAGACAGCCCTGTCACCAGCCCCTCCTGAAAACAGACCAACCTTGAGGGAAAGCATTCCCGGACCTACACACCCAGTTTCTCTAGCTCTGTTCACTTCTCCTTAGAAAAGAAAAACCCTTTTCCTAATCCTTGGGAGACATGCAGACCTTACGGCTGGAGACTTCTCCCCATGGCAATGACCTCCTCCCTCCGTGGCCATAGTCACTTTCTCTCCTTTGCAATAACCCTGCTGAATATCGTCTCTCTTTGCCAAGTCTAGGTTTATTTTTTACTGGACACCATTTTTTATCAGCACAGAATAAAAATGGACTGCTCAGTGATTCAACTTTTATTAAGTAAATTGCATCTCCTTCATCAGGTGACCGGATCCCAGTTCTACCAGCACAACACACACAGCTGCCCAGTCACCTCTCCTCCAGAAGTTCCACTGGGAATTAGAGGAAACTTTTGAAAAATTATTTTAAATGGTAATAAATTCTGTGCATGTTAAAAGGTAAAAGAGAAGGTGGTTTTGATGCCCTGTAGTATAAACTCTATACAATTAAAGAAACTGCCACGCTTCTATTTTTCCTAAGTGTTTACCAACATGGACATGAGTAACAATGTGAAGATCAAACACTCTAACTCTAAGAATAGAGGATGAGTGCAGGTTATCTGGCAAGCGCCATCGAGGGGCACCGCCTGGCCAAGACGCCCTGCGTCCCTCATATATGTAAGCACACATGCAACTCCTGCTTACTCGTGTTAGTGGAAGGGGTCAGAGATGCGGATAAATCAATGTATCTGACTATTCTAAAATAATTACTATTGATCCATGCAGGACTGGAATTCTTGCCTTTATATTTAAATATTGATATATATGACACCCTGGAAATCCAGAGTCTTTGAAGTAAAATGATGATGACACCTTCTAAATTTACCCATCTCAATCGGGCTAGCACACACTCTGGCTTCCCAGTGCCCATCTCTTCTCCCGCTCTCCTCCACCCAGCAGAACAGACCACCTACTGGAATATGCTAGAACTGCCAGAAACGAGTGACACATTCAACTAGAACAATTGGAGGATTTTCATAAGGGGCTGCTCACGTAGGAGTGGGCGGGTCACAGGGGGCCACAAGAACTTACTAGGAGTGGGTGCAGGCGCTTCTTCTGAGACTGAACTGGAGCAAGGGAAGACCTTGCTGGGACCTGTAGTGTGAGGTGATGTGGACAGGGTGGGCCTCCAGGGTGGGGTGTGCTGGGGAGGGGCCCAGCTGCCTTGCTTCTCACAGAGAGGGTTGAGGAGCAAAGGCCCTAATTTTGCCTTCCTCATTCACAGGGTCCCATGGATGAATCCTGCTGATGACTAGCTAGCCCAAGGATGGAGCCCATGGTGTCAACCTCTCAGGACACAGAGCAGAGAGGGAGAGAGCTGAGAGTGAATCTGAATGAGGGACAGAAGATGTGAGTTACAGGTAACTCATTTTCTCTTCTTTTATTTTTTTGAGACGGAGTCTCTGTCGCTTAGGCTGGAGTGCAGTGGCATGATCTCGGCCCACTGGAACCTCCACCTCCCGGGTTCAAGCAATTCTCCTGCCTCATTCTCCCAAGTAGCTGGGATTACAGGTGCACGCCACCGTGCCCAGATAATTTTGTTTTTGTATTTTTAGTAGTTTCACCATGTTGGTCAGGCTAGTCTTGAACTCCTGACCTCAAATGATCCGCCTGCCTCGGCCTCCCAAAGTGCTGGTGTTACAGGCATGAGCCACCAGGCTTGGCCTGATAATTCATTTTAGATGTGTGTTCAGGCTTGCGTGAAAGGAAGTGATGACAGGATCCCAAGACTTAAGAGCTTACAAGTCAACGAAAGGAGTGCACATGTGTGGGCCATTTGAGGAGTGATGACTCGGGATGGAGGTGTAGTCACAGCAGGCCTGGAGTTCAAGTGAGTGATGACAGGAATGGGGATGGAGAAAGTGGAGGTGTAGATGGGAGGACAGGTTGGGTGTGCTTTTGATAGAGGTGGTTAGAGGAAGTTTGCTCCAGCTAAACACACCAGAGAAGTGCCTGCTGAATGATGGAAACAGGTGGACATTTCAGAAAAAGAAGGAAGAAATCACTGATGAGTTAGAAATGGATCCAATGAGGAAAGAGGAGACAGAAGCCACCAATATTCTTATTGCTAGGCCCTGAACCGGCAATAAAAAGGGAAAGGGAGCTGGATTAGGAACACGTGAGGGAGAGAGCCACGAGTTTTTATATTTTTTTGTTTAAAATAACTTCTGATTATATAATAAACACACATTTTAAATAATTTGCAGTAAATAACAAAGTGAAAGCAAGAAATTTAAAATGGCCATAAGTGACTATAATCATGGTTTCTAAGAGATAGCCACTGGTTTTCAGCATTTTCAGTAGATTCATTTAGTACTAAATATTATGTGTGAGTTGCAGATATGCTCTCCTGTGTCGAATCTGCAGAACACAATGTCTGACAACCAGAAAGGGCCAAATAAATCTTTGTTGTATAAATTGTTCTTTGGAGAAATTTAGATCATTCGTATGTGTGTGTGCGTGTGTGTGTGTGTGTGTGCCTGTTTCTAGCATTATAATCTGTTTGCTTTAAAAATACAGTTAGCTTTTCTGTCAATGGAGATTTTATTTATAATTTTCATATTATAAATATGATAACTATTCTATAAACTGTGGTGTATGTGTGATGCTTTGCTTAGTATAAATTGGAATTCATTATTAGACATGTTGAACTTCAGCTTTTGGAAGAATATCCAGATGGAGCGGTATAGCCGTCAGGAAGAGATGTATTGATACTATCACAAATGCCTTAAAATACCAAGTCAATACACCTAGTCTTGCCGTCTCTATTTTTTCCCTTGGGGAGATGTCAGAGAAGCCCAGACAATGGCTGATCATCTAAAATGAAGTGTGGGGTAAAGAGAGGAATAATGGTAGACCCTTAGAGAACGCTCATCTTCAGACGTGAGAAGAAAGAAGGAGAGTTCGGAAACGGACTGCCGAGTGTCTGGGGGTGCCAAGAAACACCAGGACAATGGAATGTCATTACACCGCCAAAAAGTGTGGTGCCATTTGTGCTCCCTCTCCTTCTCAGGAGAAGATCTGGGCGGAAGTGCTGGTTTATGGTTTGTTACTGTATTAGTCCGTTTTCAGGCTGCTGATAGAACACCTACCGGAGACTGGGCAATTTACAAAAGAAAGAGGCTTAATTGTACTCACAGTTTCACGTGGCTGGGAGGCCTCACAATCATGGCAGAAGGCAAGGAGGGGCAAATCACATCCTACGCGGATGGCGGCAGGCAAAAAAAGAGAGCTTATGCAGCGAAACTCCCGTTTTTATAACCATCAGATCTCGTGAGACCCATTCACTATCACGAGAACAGCACGGGAAAGACCCGCCCCCATAACTCAATCACCTCCCACCGGGTCCCTCCCACCACACGTGGGAATTCAAGATGAGATTTGAGTGGGGACACAGCCAAACCGCATCAGTTCGGCAATAGGTACTGGTCAGAGCCAGAGACCAGGATGACCATGCCCCTTCCACTGAGGACTAGAGTGACCAGAGAAGGGAACTCCAGGGTAAAACAGAGCGGCAACCCCTAAGGACCTGGGGGCACAAACAGCACAAAGATCATTTAATGAAGCATTTTCAGAGTTTAGGATATTTCCAACAAAATATTTTCCCCAAAAGGTATCTTTAATAATATTGGATGCCTTGATTTCTAAGAGGGCCCTACAGAGACACATTCGAGTCACTGGTCTCTCTTTCTCCCGTTTATTGGTATTTTCCATACATAATGTCTGGAGCAGAGCATGGAAATGGCCTGAAAATATCCTCTCCTTTGCATACCGGAACACACAGATGGGAGGATGCATCTTCAGGAGCAAGATGAGCGAGACCTCGTTAGCAGAGGAACAAGTTCAAGACTACACATCTTCTTACTTGTCAGTTTAAATCTCAAGTGAAGAGCGAGCTCACTGCAGGTCTGAAAACAGTATTTCCTGCTGCCAAGACATGAATGAGCTAATTGTGTTTTAAATAGTTCACCTTACAAAAAATTGTCTTTCTTTATGTGAAAAGAGCTGTGATTTACTAATTTTCCTTTCTATTATTTGCTATAGACTTTCCCTAGCATCTTCCTCATAAATCACTTCTCTATTGAAACTAATACTGAAATCTCAGTGTAATTAGTGTAGATTGCAGGACAAGTGTGAAATAAAACAAGCAAATTTAAAATATCTGGGCAGCCCCCTTTCAGGCAGTAATGTAAGGGACCCCTCAATGAGGATTTTCAGGGTAGCATCTTTCACTTTGGCAGCCAATGCAGCATCAAAGGTGACAGGACTGGGCAGTAGGCACTTAGAAAAGATAGCTGCAAATGCTACAAAGAACTAAATTAGTAAAGAAAACTTAATTATCTTGCCTGCAGCCTCCCTCTGGTCAGTATCCCAATTGAACACAGACAAAACTCAGCATTTTTATAAATGCACTACTTCAGACTTAGAATAATTCCTTTCTTAACCACTCATCTACAACTGCACTGGCCATTTTTTTTTTCTGTCCTTTATCTATAGATTTAGAAACAGTAAATATCAAATGACATCCATTAAATCATAAAAACACATGCTCCTTTGTTTTTTAGGAAACCAGTTTTGACTTTTGTTTTTCAACTTAGAAAATGGGGACAAGAGTATTTTTAAAGATATAAATTATATAGTATGAGCAAGTCACATACTTATCCAAATACTTTCAGAACATTCTGTGATGTTGTTTTATGCACAAACACACATCAACGTGTATGTGCCGTACTATAGACATGAAAGAACATCCTTCAAGCCGAGGGTATAAATCTCATCATGGTACAGAAAATGTGATTAAGTCATTTCTGGAAAAGATATGTTAGTAAATAAGGATGATAAAGAAAAAAGTCTATTTTCATTGAGGTTATAAATTTGCAAGGTTATAATATTTTCAAAATGTTTGAAACCTATCTTACATGGAAAGACACCCAACAGAAATTACCTTTCATATTTCCTCTTCATTCTTTTCTCTCTGACTTGTTAATAAAACTTTAAATTAAAGATGATAGAATCTTAGATAGTGTTAACTGTGTTACTTGCCACTGTTCCACTCTGGTGAGAGGAACAGTTCTGAAACAGTTCTGGAAAGCAGAACATTTCTGGAGAGGGGAACAGTTTTGGAGAGGGGAACAGTTCTGGAGATGAGGACAGTTCTGGAGAGGGGAACAGTTTGGGAGACAAGGACAGTTATGGAGACGAGGACAGTTCTGCAGAGGGAAGTAGTTCTGGAGAGGGGGACAGTTCTGAACAGAGGAACAGTTCTGGAGAGGGGGACAATCCTGGAGAGGAGGATAATTGTGGAAAGAAGGACAGTTCTGGAAAGGGGAACAGTTCTGGAGCTAGGGGTAGTTCTGTAGAGGGGAACAGTTCTGAGAAAGAAAGTTCTGGAAAGGGGGGCAGTTCTGGAGAAGAGGGCAGTTCTGGAGAGAGGAACAGTTCTGGAGAGAGGGACAATTCTGGAGAGGAGGACAGTTCTAAAAAGCTGCCAGCAAGAGCTAGATCAACCTAGGCCAGTCTTCAAAATGTTGGGTCTTCTGTTTATATTTGTCTTCCTCTGAGTTATGGATCCAGCCTGGCATGCCTTGAGTCTCTTGCCATTACAGGCCTTTTCTTAATGCAACTGCACTAATGCATACTGTTTAATCCTTGAGCCATGACAAACTATGAGGAAAGACCAAATGGTGACAGAGGCAAAGAGGAGAAGGCAGAGAAAGGCTTAGAAATGCATCAGCTTCTTACTCAGCCAGTTATTAACGGGAAGGCTGCAATATGGATTAAAACATTGATTACATAGGGAAAAAGTATGAATTTTAGTGTTTAGAAGAATGCTTATTAAGAAGACTACCTCTGAACTCTTTCATGTTTGCTTTTTAAAGTTTTAGGTTGTTTATGAAATCTGATAATAAACTTTCATGTCATGTGTTTGAAACAGTTTGTGGAGACTCATATAAAAAAAAAACTCTTTAGATCATATTTCTCTAGTTTTGTTGTATCCTGAAAAATCACCATATGCTTTGAGGTCAAAACTCATGGTTATAAATATCAAAATAAAAAATATTGTATATATTTTTATTATAATATTTTTGTATAGATTGGTGTATAGCCCTGATTTACCTTAAACTAAGAACATGAGTAAGTAGATATATATGTACCCTTGTAGTTATATATAGTTAATGTATATCCAACTCATTGTCATGTTAGCCTCGGCGTGCATATTTTTATATATTTTACACACACACAAACCAAATTCATGCATATATAACAGTTGCCAAATGCAGCTCTCTGTTGATCTTCAAATGTAGTATTTATCTGTCTGCAGACCAAACTATGTGCTTGCTATATCATTACTAGCTCAGGGGGAATCATTCAGACCAATGCAATTTACTCAATATTGGTCAGTTTGACTCCTGACCCTCGTCCCTCGACATTGTATCCTTGGCAACCCTTGCTGTGTGTTAAGGCAGGATGTGCTTATTGGTCTCATCTGTGACAGCTTGCTAAAGGCTGCTTAACATAGCCTGGTCTTTTCACAGAAAATTAGAAATCCAATAATATACTATATTCTGATCAGATTGATATTTACACAAGGAAAACCACAATTGAGGTGTGCTTTCTAAGCACTGTCGAAACTGCCAGGCCCTTTGGTTAGTTCGTTGCGTATACCATGAAGTATGAATTATTTTCTTTGTTGTCTTATGGTTGGTGGGGAGAAAAGGATTCTATGTTTTACCCTCTGTTTGGGAGATCATTACACCTGACATGTATGCACGGATTCATCAGTTGGCAAAATAAACCAGAAAATTTTGTGGAAAATATCCCTTAGGAAATATTATACAATATTTTCATTTTTTAATTTTATTTTTAGTAAATTTTACTGTGTATATATGAGGTATAGAATCAGGTTACTATAGTGAGGTAAACTAACATATTTGTCATTTCACACAGTTGTGCAGTTTTTCACTCTCGTATTTTAAATGAGCTAATTACCAAGAGGGTGTACTATGTTTGTGTATACCTGAGAAATTGTGGAAATTGGAAAATTTATGAATATATATATATATGAATATGTGGGAATGTATGGGAAATAATGCCTGAATCATGAAGGAAATCTTGAAAATATCATTTATATAGACTATTGTTGCCAAATCACTCAAATTCAGTAACAGATAGCTGTAACACATTTCCAAGCAGACAGTAGGGAGATTGGAGATGATAAATTATTATGAAATCAACAGCATCATCCCTGCTTATAAAAAATGGCCAATTGTCTCACACATGTCTCCCAAAATCCACATGAAAGAAACCTCCCTTAGCTGATGTTATACAGTTTTTTCAATTTAACACTTTCTTTTCTCCTTGAGATTTAGAAGTAGTAGCTGTTCATTTTCATGTAAGACAAAATGGTACTTGAAGAATATCTCCAGAGTCTTTGTAAAGAAGGGTGACGTATTCTCATGCTCAAAAGCAGACACGTGCCTACCCACACTCAACAGCCTACATCCTAAAAGCCTACTTCTATTTTTAAAAGTTCGAAAGTAAAGAAGGAAAACAAATGGAAGACAGAGAAAGGAATAGAGGAGGCAACAAAGAAGGAAGAAGGAAGGTCAGCTGTTTTTCACTGTAATTGAACTTTCACACTAATGTTTCCTACAGAGAAGGACAAAACAGTTCCCCACAAAGGCTGTCAACAGCACATTGCACCCTGCCCACCGCAGAAAGTGTGGCCACCAGAATGCCACCCGCCATACCCGTGGTGCTGGTGGAGGGTAGTTTTTATTTTTTTGCATTTAGAAAAATCTAGTTAATATTTACTTGTTGTGAAATCCCATGATTTTGATTATCTACTTACATTGATGATACATTTCTGTGGTTGTTAAACAAATTTCACACTTCAAAAAATCAAGTGTATGCTTGTGGAGGGACCAAGTTACTTTGAAAACAGAGCCTTTTAACATTTTGATTCTCTGCTAATCCACAGACAATTCTTGCATGAATTTGACCATTGTGTATACTTTTTGGTGGGATCTGATGTATATAAAATGTTGGCATTTCATATGCTGTGTATATTAAACATTGGTATTTCAGTGATTCTTGCTTAGCCACATCTCAAATATTTAAGATTATCTCCAAAACAAACATGCTGAATTTTATATTTGTCGTTGTCACTTCCCGATTTTTCACATTTTCAGGCTCTGCTCCCTCCAGGCCCACCCGTTGCCTGTCTTCATTCTGGGCCACATACGATTTCTGCCAACAAACAATCACACAGTGGAGCATGCCCACCTGGTGCACAGCTGAAGGCGTGTTCAGTATCAGGAAGAGACGCTGTCCGCCTGGCCACCATTCGCATGGAAGGCAGGGGTGATGTCACTGGACACTGGGCACTGAGCTGGTCCTGGGAGTGGACCAGGCTGCATCAGCTTTTCTTCAAATACCTTCAACACCAGGACAGGTGGTGGTCAGCTCCGTATGCACAGGATCACTACAGGATAAATACAGTCATCATTTACTTTACAGTAAAAATAAAAAGAGATGTAATCCTTATACAAATAGAAGATGAGAGTGTTTTAAAAAGCATTTCTTACATATAAATAGTGCATTATGCCTCTGTTTTGTTAAGAGTTTTACTTTTCTAGCTGTGTATACCACTGTTATCAGAATTCAATCACAAATGCAACAAATATCTTTTGCAACTTTTACAATAAATAAGGCTGTGAGAATTTCAGCAAAGAAAAACATGATCTTTGTCCTCGAGGAAGTGATATTTTTTCTATAAGTTTTACTAAAAATTGTATCATTGTCATTATTTTGTTTTATGCATTACTCATACCCAGGGGGCATAAACATCTTCTGTGAAAGCCTTGCATTGTTGATACATTTCTGTGGTTGAAACAAATTTCACACTTTAAAAAAATGAAGTATATGTTTGTGGGGGGACAAAGTTACTTTGATAACAGCCTTTTAACTAACAGTACCCTAAATCCCAATTATTCTGTTTAATCGTTTCTGCAAAATAGCCATAAAAAGTTACACAGCATTCATAAAATTATAGAAATTGTCTGTAAAATCTTACTTTTAGGGAAACCTATATGTGAATCATAAACACATTTATATGCACACAAACACTTGGTCCTAGGGAATGGATGATTTACTTTTTATAGGAGAAAATGACCCCGGAAGTCAGTCATAACTTAGAGCTGTGGTTGCCATCGCGTCACTGGTTACAGAAGATAACTTGCTTTGAGAAAGTCATATTACTGGGAAAACAAGTGGTAGAATTTGTATTACGTTACATCAGGAAAGGGCTTTATAAATCCTCAGTGCCAAAGATAGCCAAACTGTTATCTACCAGCAGAGCTTATCCTTAAAATGAAATGTGGTATACAAAACAGCTGAAGGTAGGTCTGGAAAGCCCATCCCCACACAGGGCCCACTTGCAGGAGCTTCTAACCAGTCACTGAGCCCAGGGCAGTGAGGTTGGCTCAGCAGACCGGCCCTTGACCAACAAGAAGTCTATGGTGCCACAATGATAAGCTGTATCTAAATGGAGACCCGACTAACTCAGGACCAAAAGCCAGCTCTCCCATCTCCCATCCAGGAGCGGTTTCCTCCATACTAAATTGAGACGTATGCATTTTTCTATGTGGAGAAAGCATATGATTATTTAGAATAGAACAGTGTCCTACCTTTGGCCTGAAATCAGAGCACTTTTTCATTTCACATGTCAAAAGAAATCTATAGTTTATATTGTCCTGGGCTTTAAAGTGTTTGTTTGATACTTTTAAAATACAATCATTTAGAAAAATGTCTATTTTGCATTATATTTCTAATTTGGAGCCAAATTCATAATTTTTATATAATGCAGATTGTATTTTTTAATTGCAATTTACTCTTTATTATTGAAACTGCTCATGTTTTTCCAAGTCAACTGTTAGTCATTTATTTCTCATTATTTGGAGGTAGAGAGAGTCCTTGATTCATCATAAAGTCTTTTGACTCTGACAGGCCAGGGTTCGAACCCTTGCTCTGCCCATGGATATCCTGGCAGTGTGACCACTGTCCCCTTCTCTCACATGGAGTGTGCAGATACTTACTTCATTGACGTGTGAGCCATACGTGGTGCATATTAAATGCTTACAATTAGTTTTTGCAATAATATACCTTATGTGTATTTTTGTGTGTAAGTATTTTTTATTTGGTGCTTGTAAGCATTCTATCTAGTAAGTCTTTGTCCTTCAAAGTTTTTGTTTTTAAAAATCCAATCTGCACTTACATTTTATAAAGTCTTGGTTAAACTTTTATTATTAAATAATTGTTCAAATGCACCTTGAAATTTTATTGTTTAACGTGTTATTTTCTGAAAGAAAGATGTCGATTTTGGTGATTTTTAAGAAGGAAAATATTAACTAACCACTGCATTCATATTTAGCAGCCAAGCAAGCACATGAAGTGTTACAGTCAAGAACCAAATTGTGTGATTTGGGGGAAGAAATGTTCTTTCATGCTACTTAGCAGCCATTTTCAATTTCACCATAAACTGAAGTTTTTAATTTCTTTTCTTTAATTTTTTAAAATTTCAATAACTTTTGGGGTACCAGTGGGTTTTTTTACATGGATGAATTATACATAGTGGTAAATTCTGAGATTTTAGTGTACTTGTGTCACCTTAGAAGTGTACATTGTATCCAATATGGAGTTTTTTATTCCTCACCCCCTTTTCACCCTTCCCCTTCTGAGTCTCTAAAGTTCACTGTATTACTTCGTATGCCTTTGCATATCCATAGCCTAGCTCCCATGTATAAGTGAGAAGCTACAGCATGTGATTTTCCATTCCTGAGTTATGGATTTGTTATTTTCTAAGTTCATTCCTGGGCAATAAACTAACCTGAGCAATACATTTTTGGAAGGTACAAATTCTGTCATCATAAAATGATTTCGTCATGAAAATGAGATGGAATGCCCTTTTTTTTCAGGCTCCAACTTTGTAAGGCTTGCTTTCATGATATTTTCTGTGTAGCTGTCCCAAGCCACATGGGCAAGAAATACCACATGTCTCTTCTGTGCATGGCACTCAGCAGTGATCACAAGAGGAGGGGGGGTTTGGGAACTAAGCACCACAACAGGTGGGGATGGAGAGTGACCCTCGTGTGTTCTGTCTGCAATGGAAAAACACAGGACAAGCAAATATAGGGTGTGCTTGCTTTCATATCACGTGATCAAAATTAAGTATCTTTAGCCTTTAATATGCAAATTATCTTGCTAAAATACCATGATGTTGGCTTATGCTGTTCATGATGCACCTTGAAGTTTAATCTGACATGAAGGGAGATTATGCATTATGTGTGTGTTCTGAGACCATGCCAAATGGCTCTGACAACCCAGTTGAAGTCACCCTGCCCAGAGAACCCCACAGTCAGCCCTCCTGCCTTTCCCCACATCATCTGTTTCTTCCCATTCATGATTTGCATGTTTATGCACTTATCTAACTCATCTCCTTGCATATGGAAATCCTGATGGGTCAGACCTAACCTTCTCTGTTTTTGAGCCTTCTTTGCAAGTGATTGATGATGCCTTGAAATTAAGAAAAAAGCACCTAATAAATGCATTAACATCATGATTTATAAAAATATATGTCAGAATATATAAAGTTGACACTTATAAGGAAATAATCATTAATCTTTTTAAGAGTACAACCTCATGTGTTAACACTTTAGGACACTGGTAATTTTTACTGTTTGCTGAAAATGTTTCCAACGCAGTCAGTCCTCTGTATTTGTGGATTCCGCATCCATAGATTCAACCAATCAAGATTGAAAATATTCAGAAAAAAATAATTGCATTTGTACAGAACATGTCCAGAAACTTTTCTTGCCATTATTTTCTAGGCAATCCAGAAAACAACTAGATAGCATTTACCCTGAAGTCGGTATTATAAGTAATCTAGAGTTGATGTTAGTGAACAAGGAGACGTGCACAGATTATGTGCAGACACTACACCATTTTATATCAGGAACTTGAGCATGTGTGGACTTTGGTATCTCCAGGGGTTCTTGGAACCTATCTCCCATGGGTACGGGGGCAACTGTACACATTTGATGTTTCAAAAGCTTATCATACATTTAATTAAATTCCCACTTGGGGGCTTAATCATTTTAGATGTTCTAGAGTGTTGCATATCCTGATATAATTAATACCATTCTGGTGACTGAGATGGGAATTAACATGTGAACATTTGATTCATTAAGATACTGTGATCCCTACTTATCATAGAAAACAATGGTGTTCAAAGATAGTAAAATTAAATTAATAGTTAGAGTACTTCCATTAGAAAAGAAACCTTTCTGTTTGTATTTTTCTGTCCATTCCCTCGTTGCCACAAAAAGGTTCCTACAGAGCCAAAGGTTCCCTCTGAGGGCCTGAGCTGGGTGGCTCGTAGGCCCTGCGGAGCCTGGGGTGAGCAGAAGTGGATGGGAAGCTGGAGGGAGGTTCCACCACCTGCAGGGAGCCTTGTGGCTGGACCGCAGCCCACTATGCCCTACACAATGGGAACACAATATGGCCAGATCCACATATTTTTAATAAAAGCTGAAAATCCATACATGTATATAAAAACATCCCAATGTTTAAATGCTAGCTGAATTTTTTTAAAAAAATTATATAAGCCGCACAAAACCCTTCTGGTGGGGTCATGAAGACCTTCCGTCTGTGTCTCCTAACGTTTGCCATGAGCGGATGGCTCGGCTTCAGGCAGTACATGGCAGTGGCGTGCCTTGGTTCTCTCTGACTCTGGACTTGGTCCTGAAAACAGGCCTTTTGCAGGCTGAAATGCCAGGCGGCCAGCCCTCATGCCCTGACACAGGAGAAGGAGCTTCCTCCCTTGAGACACTGGGTCCTTTGCAGGTTGAAACGTCAGGCGGCCAGCCCTCCCGCCCGGACACAAGGGGAGGGGCATCCTCACTTGAGACAGTGGGTCCCCGGTAAGGGGCAGGAACAGGAGCCTCACAAATGCGGCACACCAGGGTTAAAACTGAAAGAAAAAGTGGAATATAGAAAAGGCCTAAATTTTAAGCAGTTGCGGATAGATTTTTCTCTGTGGCAGGAAGAAGCAGACAGTACACTTCACATTCACAGGGAGAGAGAAAGCGCCTTCAACAGGAAACTCCGTCAGCTAGACCAGGGCTTTGCAAGACAGAGTGTCATCAGAATTTGCTATTCATGCCTGAATCCACATACCTGTGTTTAGACGATACCTAGATTATTCCAGAATCGTATGTGTGTGTGCGTGTGTGCGTGCTGTGTCAACGTATCTTCTTAATAACCTTATCAAGTACCTGGCGCTAAGACATCCCTTTCAGTATCATTAAGAAGCATCTCCCGACAGATTTGCTCAGCACCCATCTCCCTGTGATCCTGTTTCCTTACAATTTCAGTTATTAAATTAAGAAAAAAATGTCTGATCCTTTTCAGGGTTTCAAATTAACTAAACTAAAATAATTTATATATTCAAGTTTTTAAAGTTATAACATATTTTGATTCCATGTGATTGATTTCTAGAACTTTGATCCAACTAAACAGTATTAAATTTTATTTTTTATCTGTCTAAATTTGGAAATTTCCTTATTTGTTTGATGGTTTTAATTGTTGTTACAAATAACAAAATTAATATAACAGTCATGGGGTAATATAATCCATCATTGTATTATGTATTTTAATATAGAAGATTAGAATAGAAATTATGTAGCTATAGAACACATTTCATGTATATGTATGACTGGCTAGAAATTAAATTAATTGGGTATTTTATAAATTCTAAAATTATATGTACATCATTTTAATGCTATACATTAGAGTTGAAAGAAAGTGTAAAACTCTCTAACAATTACAATGTTTTGTATTAT
Organism: Pongo pygmaeus; assembly: GCF_028885625.2. Taxonomy (NCBI): domain Eukaryota; kingdom Metazoa; phylum Chordata; class Mammalia; order Primates; family Hominidae; genus Pongo; species Pongo pygmaeus. Next base: position 93,269,659 of record NC_072390.2, read on the forward strand.
TTTAGCTAAAAGGAAATGCCAACAGGCTGCTATTTCAGCTGTCTCTTTGTTTGGTACTGTCCAAATGAATTCCCAATAAAATAAGATTGCTTTTAACAATTCCAACTTGTCTAAGAAGATTGAACTGGGAGATTTTACCTTTTCATCAACACATGCACATTTTCTCTGTCGGCCATCCAGACACACATACAAAAACAAACTTGTAATGAGCGGGTACTTTATCAAGCCCTTTCTCCATCCTTCATTAAACGACAGAAAATTGCTCTTTGCTGTGTTTGTCAATGCAGCTTTCCCTCCCAGAAACCCATTTGTTTCACAGGCTAGCACCAAATATTGCAGGGATTTGCAGATTTTAAGTGACAAATGGTGCCTAAGTTTACATTGCTCTCAGAGTTGTGGTTTGTTTTGACTTGTTGGGGTTTTGTTCGCATGATTTTTAAGGAGCTGGGACCTCATGACAGAGGGTGGCCCTGAGTCTCTCCCCGACTCTGCAGACTCTGGTGTGTCATGAAGACAAGGGCTTTGCTGTGTGATCTTTTCCCTCTGGATAAGGGTGTTTAAATGGCTCTGTTCTCTGAAAACTATCTCTATGCAAGGTGTGATATATGTGGCTAGTTTAGAGTAAAAGCACAAACAAAATGGGAAAAGTGTTCTTTCATTGCATTCCTTCTGTTCTTCATTAAATCTTATTGAATTTGTCATCTTTTTTTAATTGCACTTACACGTAATGGTGGTGAAAGGATTTCATTTTCTTTTTTTTGAGTTAAAAAGTTAACCATTTTACACCTTCTGCAAGAATAGCTCTTTTTGAGCATTTCAGACCAAAAAATCCCACAAATAACAGCAACGACGTAGCTTTGCCAGGCAACACTTTGCCGTGTAGGATTATAATTGATGTAAATCATTGAGCTTTGCTGCTTCGCAACATCAAGGGTGTCATGTGTGGGGCTGTGGCTTGTTGGAGGGATCATTATTTATTCATACCAAAAGATTAGCCAAACACTATGGTGGAAATTCTATTGTAAAGGTGAGTGAATAGATGCAACGTTAAGTGTACTTGGTGGGGTTAAAGTGGACAGAAGATGATAGCTTTCAATAAAGACGTAGCAGAGCTCAATTGCAACATTTACATATGCTGTGAGTTTCCAACCAAATAAATGGAGACGAGGTTTGGACCAAGCCTGGGGCAGCCCGTGCCCTTTAATTGCCATTTACATTGCACAGAATCATTAATTTCTAATTCACCTATTATTCACTCTCCTTAGTATGCTATGTCGATGTCTGTATGGGGGCAGTGAAATAAATGTGGTTTCCACCTTGCTTTAGCTACTTACATTTTGTGGGTTTTTTTGGATGATTTTTTTTGACCTGAACAGACTACTTTCCACTCATAGCAAGTTTAGGGGTCTTGTTGAGATATGATTTATGATGCTACATTAACCCTTCATTGACCTAGAAATGCCCTAATATTAAAACGTTTGACATATAGAAAATCAAAAGCCGTTTTATTGAAAGTGCTATTGTCCGCATCATAAGTTTCCTCAATGCGATGCCACAGTTACACCATCAATTTCCAGCTACTATTGAGCACTGTATTGAAAAACTAATGGACAGAATCCTTTGTCATTTCTGTCCCAGTGACCAGCAAATAGCTCAGAGAAAGCCTCTCCCTCCACATCACTTCAGGCATTTCTGAAAGGCACATCCAAGATAACACATTAGTGTTTATTTGAGGTTGTGAGGATGAATTGCAGAGGGTCCTTTTGTTTACTTAGGCCTATGCAAAGTTGTGACTTTGTTCTTCCTAATTTCTTACCAGGGAGTTCATTTAAATGAAATGGGATGAGGAGAGGATACTTCTTTTATTACATAAGAATGTTTACCAACTTCAGGGCAGAAGGTATGAAGTTTCAAGAGGAAGTGTGATTTAAATAGAGCTAACATTTTACTCAATGATGTTATGAAAATTGAATTGGAAAGGGCATATTTGTTGATGGCTAATGCTCATCTAGTAAGTACCAGCATGAATCTCCCTAGTCTTAAAATAGCGAATGAATCATGGATGTTGGAGGCTCTCCCTACGCACCATCCCTTGAAGGAGAGACGCTTCCGTGGTCTCAACCCCAGGCGGTGTCCTGAACTAGCGCAGAGTAACCGGAAAACAAGGTTCCCTGAACACAGCGAATGGGAGTTGGCACGGGGTTCTGCTCCGAGCAAGAAATGAGGGGAAGAGGGATTGTCCCCACGGTCAGGAGCACCCAATTTAAGCAAATCATCTGCACAAGGAAGAGGAGTGGGCTAGTGGGCTTAATGAACATTCAGCACACATTTGACCAAAAAAAAAAAAAAAAAAAAAAACACTGTCCGTGGATGGAAATCCAGAAAATACTACACTTCCCATGACGAAAAGCTCTGGCTGGGTGACAAGGCCTGTGTGGAAACCCAGCTCCCTGAGGTGCACGGGTGCTGTTGCAGGGCCCCGCAGGGCCAGCCTCATGCATCTCTGCTTCCCACCGGCTTCCACAAACAGAAAGCCCTGTTTGTATTTGATTGGCCATGGATAACATGCAAATGCAGGGGTGAAAGAGCACTTTAAGACCTCAGGCATGAAATTTAAAATTGAATCCTGTCAAATCATAGGAACTCAAGTGTAATTCTCATTGTGTGGATGACAGCAGGCTAATTAGTAATACCAGGGACAGTCCCCCTTCACCTTTAGGGTCACAAGCCAATGTACTTCCCTTGTTTATTAGCTTAACACAAAGGGTCATTATGGTAATCCCACCCCTCCATGGGGTCTGGGTTGTTTTGTTTTTTTTTTTTTTTTTTGGTCTCACTTTGATTCTGGGTAATAAAACTTTGTGAGTAAATGTATTAATGTAGTACATTTACATTTATAAATGTATTAATGTAATACCTAAATGTATTAATGTAATACATTAATGTAAAATTTTTTGAGTAAATGTAATAATGTGGTTTTGACAATCTTTTAATTAGTATTTATAATGCTTTTGAAAGTATTTGTACATGAAAATTGCTAACATGGTACTTTACCAAATCCTGCTGATAGCCTTTCTTGCTTCTCTTATGTAGAAGAGACAAGGTAAGAAGGAGGTGGAAAGAGCAAACAGGATCCCGGGCACTCTTCATTTACCAATTATGGTTTCTGTTCAAAAATTAGACTCTCCAAGTATAATTACTTCCCTGTATATCTTCTGGCTAAACTTATCCTTTTTTTCTGTACTGTACTAAACTGCTTTAGCTATTTTATAAGAGCTAAGTATTTCACTAAGCTCTTGCAATATTGAAAGAATCTATATTCTGAGAATTTGAAAACATGTCAGCCCACCTAAATTACATATTGATCAGGTTTAATTGCATGCCACCCATCAGTATTAGGTTTGAAAATTCATAAAAGAGAAATAATGTACTCTTTGTGGATGATTACTTCTGGGGCATTTAAATGAATTCCATCACTTAACCTGGGCTGAGACAGATTATTGAGCCCTGCCATCTAAGCATTCAAAGACCAGTGCAGTCGAACAACTGTTTTCAACTATCAGAGAAGAGCAGAGTGCAAACAATATAAATTTATATAGATTTTCTTTTAAGGAAAATAGCAAAGTAAAACATTAAAAGTAAACATTCATTTTTCAATTGCTTCCTGAATTACCCTGCTCATTGTCTCCTTACATCAGCCTGCATTTTTCATTCTTTTTGGATTCCAGGCATCCTTTTATTTCAAGTAGTAATTCACATCTTAATTAATATACAGTAATCAAAGAGATAAGCAAAGATAAATGATTCACAGCTTAGTTTTATTTGTTAAGGTTAATTTTTTATGCCAGTGCATAAAAGCGTTTTAATGCTGATTCTTCAGGGGACAAACCATTTAATTTTCATAAAAAACTCCGAAGTTTTGCATTGTCTGTGGTGAACACTCTTTCAAAGCTTTCTTCTCACGAAGGTCACACCACCTAAGAAAACGAGTTCATCATTAGTTTTCAGGATGCTCTTTACATTTAGAAATTATGTTTGCTGGTATTGGTTGTGTTTTGAGAAATTGTGCTTATGTATGTTTTTCTTTACAGATTATCAATGCAAAGTAAAAAGAGCCAGTTAAAATCATTCAGCTTACTTGGATAATAGTTAAAGAGCTACATTTTATTTAGACACTTTGAGGTAATAAATATCTGTGAGCATAATTAACTGTCTTTATCTAGGTCCAGTCCTACAGATGCTGCTTTAGGACCTTCTGTATTGTCTTTTATTAATGTTAACGTTGAGTTTAGCCTGGGAAATTATCTGGGTCTGTGAGGTATGCCAGAAGGACTTGTTTTTAAATAGTGGATTATTATATATGTAGCCACCGAACAGATGCATCCCTTTGTCTTCTCCTTGGCACAAACAAAGCATCATGTTTTATTCCTTATGAAGCAAAGGTAACACTGGCCAAATGAACTCTCTGACAGATCTGACTTCATTGTTTATTTGACTGAAATCACAGCGTGGGAGGTAGAAAATGACTCTTTACAGAGGCCAAGGGGCATGGTTGTATCTTGAGTCCTCACTAAGGTCACAATTGCATCAGGATCCTCTAAGAGAATCTGCTGTCTACTCTAAGACAACTCAGAAAGCACATCTCAGTGTTTCTGCCTCTTGGCTGATGGCAAATGCCGGTTCTAAAGCATGGGAAGAAGGATCGCCTGTACTTAGCATCCAATACTGTGAACCATATCGGTATAGGGGTGTGTGTTGATGTTGTTGTTTTGCTACATGCTTAATAAGAAAATGAGGGGAAGAGAGACATAAATGCCACACCACGATTCTCCTGTTGGAGGCCAGCTTGCCAGACTTCCCACACATGGGAGCCGGGTGACCATGCACTCAGATCAACACAAGTTATTGGGATGTCCTCAACGTTGTATGAAAGGAAGGTGGCTTTACTTTGCTAATCTACTACCTATTAGCTAATTAGTTATGCTGTACAAGAACACATTTACCTAAATCATCCACTGGGCAAATAACTTTTTTCCAAGACTCTACTGAAAAACAAGAAAAAATAGTATACCCAGGGAACACTTGGAACTCTCTTTTTTTAGGACCCATGAAATTCTTCCCTGGTAGGTTGTCATTATGAGTCAAGGAAGAATTGATTTTACTTTTGGCTATTCCAACACAAAGCACAAAACAAAGTATTCATGAGAAGAAATTATCTTAGATCATAACCAGTTATAGGGTAAGAGATGTCAGGTGGAGGAAGAGGAAACTCTCTTAATAATAAAAAGAGAGTGAGAACGGAAAATGCACAAAATAAAACATATGCAAAGACCTGAGTCAGGATGGCCCTTAAAGAATTCATGCTATGTATGAATTATGTTTACATAAAATGGAAATATGTTATAAAAGACTTTGATTGTTCTTTAAATTGTTGGTGGCCCAGGCAAGGTGAGATACAAATGAATGAAGAGTAAACAACTTTCGGTTGCTCATTGGGTTGAAGGTTATTCAAAATCTGAGTCCACTGGGTGAAAACCATGCATTAAACCATTCTTGTTACTGTGGTGGTGGTGGTGGGTGATGGTGGTGATGGCGTTGGTGTTGATATTGGTGGTGGTGTTGGTATTGGTAGTGGTGGTGGTAATGGAAGTGGTGGTGACAGTGATGATGATGGTGGTGATGGTGTTGCTAGTGGTACTGGTAGTGATAATGATGCTGGTGGTGGTGATGGTGGTGATGGTAGTGATGATGATGGTGGTGATGGTGTTAGTGTTGGTAGTGGGAATGGTAGTGATGGTGGTGGTGGTGGTGATGGTGCTGGTGGTGATGATAATGGTTGTGGTGATGGTGGTGGCAGTAGTGATGGTGATGACAGTGGTGATGATGGTGGTGGTGATAGTGATGGTGGTGGTGGTGATAGAGGTGGTGATGATGGTTGTGGTGATGGTGGTGGTGATGGTGATGGTGATAGTGGTGGTGATGGTGGTGGTAGTGACAGTGGTGGTGATGGTGGCAGTAGTGATGGTGATGATGGTGTTGTTGTTGGTGGTGGTGGTGGTGGTGATGATGGTGATGGTGATGATGATGGTGGTGGTGAGGATGGTGATAGTAAGGATGATGATGGTGGTGGTGGTGGTGGTGGTGGTGGAGGTGGTGATAGTGATGATGGTGTTGGTGATGGTGATGGTGATGATGGTGATGGTGATGATGTTGTTGATTGTGATGGTGGTGGTGACAGTGGTGATGTGGTAATGATGGTGGTGATGATGGTGGTGATGGCGGTGGTGATGGTGGTAATAGTTTTTCTGAACTGTGTCTTAGAGGAGAGCGATGTGAAGAGTTGAAGTCACCTCAGCAGGGTGCCTGGAGATGAGACCAGTAGAAATACAGAAGTGATAAACAGAGCCTCAGGGGAAGGCTCTCCCCATAAGTAGAATGACCTATCTCCAAAAGAATTCATTGGCATTGAAACAGATTCTAACTGCTCAGAATTTTCTAAACATTTCTCAAAAATGAAAATTCTCCCACTTGGGAAGGCAACACAGAAGAGTAGAAACAGCATGCACTCTGATGCACGAAAGCCAGGCATCCAAACCCTGGCTCTCTAACTGTGAGCCAGGCCAATTTTCTTAGTTTCTCCAACGTCACACTAACTGTGTGAGCCTGGCCAATTTTCTTAGTTTCTCCAATGTCATGCTCTTCACCTGTAAAACAATAATCTTAATAGTTTGGCCAAGTTTATTATTTAGCTTAAAATGGATAATATATGTAAATTGCATTGTCTAGCATTGGTGCGTATTAGGCACTTCATAAAAATTTCCTTTCTTATCATCTAATCAATCAGTTATGAGATGTATTACAGAACCTAGATTTGGAGGTGGATTATAGAAAGAGTTGGTTTTCCAGTTGCCTATAAATCTACAAAAAAATTAAGAAGTCCAAATTGTGAAAATAGGGTGGCGGAATGGGGGAATCAAGACTAAGGGAAGCTCATGCTCTTTGAACATCCCATTTCCTTTTGCCCCTGGGGAAAACTTATGTCACTTTCTGCTTTACAGCTCTTTGCCACCCTCAGAATCTAATCAAATCCAAGAACTTGCTGTGTAAAAAGCAGCTCATCTAATGATGAAATTAAGGACCTTGTACTTAAGTATACCAATGTCACATTGGAAAATAATACTTGAGACAATGAGAGGAACATGGGGGGCAAATTATTAAATGACTGTGAAATTTCTCTTGGCTTGATTTTGAATTCTAAAATATTAGAAACTACATTCTTATGCAGTTTGTGCAGTTATTTAAGGATATTTTAGATAATGTACCACTTAACTAATGTTTTTCTTATATACTATGTACATTGTATTTGTATCAATGGCTTATTTGTTTGTAAGTGAGGGAGGCCTAAATCAAACTAGCTTTCAAGAAAGACACTTTTTTTTTTTTTTTTTTTTGAGATGGAGTCTAGCTCTGTCGCCCAGGCTGGAGTGGCGTGATCTCGGCTCAGTGCAAGTTCTGCCTCCTGGGTTCACACCATTCTGCCTCAGCCTCCCGAGTAGCTGGGACTACGGGTGCCCACCACCACACCTGGCTAATTTTTTGTATTTTTAGTAGAGACGGGGTTTCACCATGTTAGCCAGGACGGTCTCAATCTCCGGACCTCGTGATCCGCCCACCTCGGCCTCCCAAAGTGCTGGGATTACAGGTGTGAGCCACTGCACCTGGCCCAAGAAAGACACTTTTATTAAGGCAAGTGCCCAAACTGCAACTTTGAGAAGGAAGCAGAAATGCCTGGATGCAGAGAACTGAATATTTCCATCTTCTATCCTTTCTGGGGGTTTGAATTGGAGAATAGTGGAATAAGAACTCAGATTTTCCCAACCTGTGTTATCTTTCCTTTTGGTTGAGGATGGTAAAGGATATTATGGTTTGGACAAGCATCCCCAGGCAAACTGCATGGTTGGAGTGGGGAGAGAGGAGTTTTAAAATGAACTGCATTCTCGAGTAGACAAAGTAAGAATTATGTTTGCTTGTTTGTTTTTTTGAGACAGAGTCTCTCTCTGTCACCCAGGCTGGAGTGCCGTGACATGATCTTGGCTCACTGAAACGTCCTTCTCCTGGGTTCAAGTGATTCTCCTGCCTCACCCTCCCAGGTAGCTGGGATTACAGGCGCCCACCACCACGCCAGGCTAATTTTTGTATTTTTAGTAGAGACAGGGTTTCACTGTGTTGGCCAGGCTGGCCTCAAACTCCTGACCTCAGGTTATCCACCCACCTCGGCCTCCCAAAGTTTGCGATTACAGACATGAGCCACTGTGCCCAGCCAAGAACTATGTTTTAACTGTAAGTTATTTCATTCTCTTTCACAAAAGCCACCAAGCCAAATATTGTATAGTTACTATAAATTAAAATATTAAATTATGATAAGGCTATAAAAGAAGATCCAGCATGTGTTTAGGATTTTGTAATAGAACCTGAAGAAATCTGACCAAATATTTAAGATTCAGGGAAATACTCAAATTCGTCTCAGCACTATCCATCATTTATTCTTGGTGCTCTACTCTTATCCTTGAAGTTCTTGGTGCTGTGAAGTTTTGCAGTAGCAATCCTATCTGGCAGATAAATCAATAACAAATAACTTATTCCTTAGTACCTGAGAAGCAAAGCCTACCAAAGTCCTAATGTGCTTTCTGGTGTACCAAATTAAAGCGTGTCCACCATAAACCAGCCTCAGCTGTTCTCTCATGAATCCCGAAGTGGCCGAGGCCTTCAGTACACTGTAAATATCTCTCTCCTTGAGTGATGTTCTTGGATAAACGTTGTTCATGTCTCAAATCAGCCACCACCACAGGCTATGGACCTCTTACCACTGCTCTATTGCATAGCTCATCGTGGCTAAGTTTGGAAAATAATGCTAAAATCACTGGCTTTGGGGAATAGAGGCAAATATAATAAAATAAAATAAACTCTTTAGCGTAGCCAATGATTGAACTGGCATGTGATCATAACTACTTTTACTTAATTGAAAGTTCTATCAAAATTTAAATATCCTTGTTATGGGTCACATTGTGTCCCCTCAAAAAGATATTTTAGAATCCCAAACCCTAGTACCTCAGAATATGCCCTTGCTTTGAGACAAGATCTTTATAGAGGTAATCAAGTTAAAATGAGGTCACTGGGGAAGCCCTAGTCCAATATGACTGAAGTTCTTCTGAGAAAAAAAAAAAGGAAATATGGACAGACAGATATGGACTATCAGACACTCTTTAGAACATAGAGGGAAGAAGATGTGAAGAGACACAAGGAGAAGACAGCTGTCCACAAGCCAAGGAGAGGGACCAAGAACGGGCGGCCCGCAGAGCCCTTAGGCAGAGCCAACCGGATGACACCTTGGCTTTGGAATCTCAGCCTCCAGAATTGTGAGAACATAAATCCCTGTTGCTCCGGCTCCTCGGTTGGTGGCACTTTGGTACAGCATCCCTAGGAAGCCAGATAAACCCTAGATGAGCCAAACATCCTAGACTAGTAGGTAAAATATAAAATACTGGGATAGACTCTGTGACCTGAAAACGTGACGCTTTCCTAAACTTACCAAACCACGGAGAGCTTCTATCTTGACATATTCTTTCATTTAATAAGAAACATGTCATTTTCAGGCCAGGCGCGGTGGCTCACGCCTGTAATCCCAGCACTTTGGAAGGCTGAGTTGGGCGGATCACCTGAGGTCAGGAGATGAAGACCATCCTGGCTAACTCGGTGAAACCCCGTCTCTACTAAAAATACAAAAAAGTAGTCGGTCGTGGTGGCGGCGCCTGTAGTCCCAGCTACTCGGGAGCTGAGACAGGAGAATGGCGTGACCCCAGGAGGCAGAGCTTGCAGTGAGCCGAGATCGCGCCACTGCACTCCAGCCTAGGTGACAGGGCGGGACTCCATCTCAAAAAAAAAAAAAAAAAAAAGAAACACGTCATTTTCCAAAATGAAAGGATTGCATGTGCACAGTGGAATATTTCGGACCCCGGATGTCATAAAGAAGAATGCAAAAATCACCATAAATATCAGGGTCTGGGGATTCTGGCAGCTTCTTTCTCAAGATAATTTGTCTTTTACACTTGTGATGGTCACTTAAATTACTATAAGAATACAAATGAAACCCTTTTAATGTTTCCTTTGTTTCTCGAGATGGTTAATTGCAGCGTGTGTATGTGTGAATGTGTACGGTGTGTGCACAGTGTGTGTACATGAGTGGGTGTGAGTGTATGCACATATACACACAGCCCTCGCTCTGTTACCCTACTAATTTTCCTTGGCGAGCTACTGATCCTTGGTTACTGATTCTCATTCATATTTCAGGGTCTGAATTGATCAGCATTGGTCTCTAGGGTTCATTTCCCCAGCTCAGATGTGAATTCCCATTGCCCTTTGCGGGAATACTTTGGGGCTATTCAGGAAAGAGAAGGGGTGTGTGCGTGGGTGGGTGGGTAGCATTTCATGCTTTTTAGAATGCACAGATAAAATTGACTCTAGGTATCGAAACACCTATTTCCTTGAGGTTCCCAAATACTTGTTTCCTGGACATTTGATTTGGTTTAGAGGGTGTTCTCCACCCCATCCACACACTGGAGTCCCTTCACATCCTCCCTTCTATGTGAAGGCATTTTCTGGGGTTGTAGACAGTGTGCCGACCATGAGCATTGCCTCCGAGCTGTGTGGGCCCTGAACAGCCCCACTGGCCCTGCCCTGAGCGTGTCTGTCCAGAACCCCTGAGCCACATTTCTCCAGTCCCTCTCCCTGCACTCCCTGGAGTATTGGAAACTGAGTCTGGGCTTCTGAAGAAAAAATTCACATTTGGAGAACTCTTCTTTTGCCTTTCTGGAGCTGTAAGTTTCTCTGCGTTTCTGACTTTTGTTTCATACCTGAATTTTTCTGCTTTAAAGCTTCCAGAGTTTTCTCATCCTTAAACTTTAGCAGTTGAAGATTTCCTGAATTCCTAGTACTTCTATGTGTGACTCTCCCTCTATATGTGTGTGTATCAAATAATAATAGATTATACATAGAAGTTAGTTAATTTAACTTCAGTATATAAGTTAATGAAACTATTTTAAATTAAAATATATATACTTGTATACATAATTTATTATTCTCAAATTATATAGAGACAAAATAATTCATAATATACTTATAAAAAATTTTTTTTCTAAATTTTAATTTTGCATTATAACAAGGTTTGGAGAGTCAAAACCAACAAGCACATGTACCTTCAGTGTCCCCTCAGCACAGAGCCCTTCCCCCTAGGCCAAAATCAAAATGATCTCCATTCTTACTGAAACTCCCTTAAATAGAAATTGTGGCTACAGTACATCATTTATTATGTAAGCTCTACTTTGCAGTAGGAATAATTTAAAGAGGGGGAAATTATTATTGCTATTAGTGTTAGGGTATGAAGGAGTTTAGCTGACTACTCAAAGAATTAAACTGATTAGCTTGCTATGCCGTGTGCTCATGCCTAACTCAGTCCCTGCAGCCAGGGTGGGTCCAGGTTCCCTGGTGTGCACAGCAGCACCCCATGGCCACTGGAAGCCCCTCCAGACAGCGCACCACAGTGTCCAGCTGGAGCCCGGCCACGTCCCCCCCACCAGAGCCAGACTGCAGGAAGGGCCCACACCAGAGAGCCCTGAGGAAAACACGCCTCTCAGTTGATACTCCATTGGCACTGACCCACACTCAACGTCGATGAGCCTCGGAAACAGGATGCTCGGAGAAAGAAGCCACATACAAAGGTCCACACACCTCACAGTCCTATTCATATGAAATGCCCAGTCCACTCACTGCACAGTCCCGTTCATGTGAAATGCACAGTCCACACACCACACCGTCCCACTCAAATGAAATGCCCAAGACGGGCAAATGCACAGAGACAGAACATGAATTAAAGTGGTTGCCAGGTGCTGAAGGAGGGAAAAGGGGGAGTGAGCAGTGACACTTGAGGGGCGTGGGGTTTCTTTTGGGGGTGACGAGAATGTCCTGGAGTCAGGTAGTGGTGATAGTTGCATCATCTTGTTACTACACTAATGACCACTGACATGTACACTTTAGAAGGGTGCATTTCATGATACATGAATTATACTCAGTAAAATCAAAGTCTGTTCACTCATTAGTACTGGGTTGCTGCCTAATGATTCGACTGCTTCTCCTCTCTCTGCCTTGATGAGCTCGTCACCCTAGCTCCACATCTGCACAGAAGTGTGCCTGGCAGACACAAGTTGAAGAGGAAGGTCTCCTGGACTTCTTATTTTTCCCCCAGGAAAGCTGTGGTCTTTGTTGTGCTGAGTCAATGGCCCCACGAAGCACCTTTCAGGGCTGGCACCCACCTCCACCACATGCACTGCACAGTTAAACCAGCACACAGCTCCTTGAAGCTTGGATATTACCTGAGCTTTATATTACCTGGATATACCTGAAGCTTGGATATTACCTGAGCTTTATATTACCTCGATATACCTGAAGCTTGGATATTACCTGAGCTTTATATTACCTGGATATACCTGAAGCTTGGATATTACCTGAGCTTTTTATTACCTGGATATACCTGAAGCTTGGATATTGCCTGAGCTTTATATTACCTGGATATATCTGAAGCTTGGGTATTGCCTGAGCTTTTTATTACCTGGATATACCTGAAGCTTGGATATTGCCTGAGCTTTATATTACCTGGATATATCTGAAGCTTGGGTATTGCCTGAGCTTTATATAACCTGGATATACCTGAAGCTTGGATGTTGCTGAGCTTTATATTACCTGAATATACCTGAAGCTTGTATATTGCCTGAGCTTTATAGTACCTGAATATACCTGAAGCTTGGATATTGCCTGAGCTTTATATTACCTGGATATACCCGAAGCCTGGCTATTACCCGAATATTACCTGAACCACATGTGGAAGAAAACTGCTGGAAATTGGGATGATTAACTTCATTCTGGAATGTCGAGGTGTGATGCTGAGATTGAGAAGTGAGTACGCGCGGTCGTCAGCAAATGTATTCAAAGTTTCCACGAGAACCGTTACGGAGAATCCAGCTCTGTAAAGCTAACTGGAGAAGCAGCTAGAAGCAGGATAAAATAGCACCAAGTCCTCTTCTTGAAGAAAGACAAAGCACTCTCCTCAGAGGCCAGGTGATCTTGTTCTATTCAGAGCACAGGAGGCAGAATGGAAGGAAAACATATCTGCACACAAATCAAGCATCTCCCCTCCTTGGCTCTCACCTTCTCCGGTGAAGGTTTCCACAACCAGGAGGCACCTGTTCCACAGCGCGGCCAGCGTTCCGCATGGCACACTGTGCATGGAAATGAACGAGATCTACCTTGGCAATGATGGATGCCACGAATGAGGTTTTGGGTGCTTTGTTCCTTCTTGCTTGCAAACTACCTCGATTAGATTCAGTCTTGGTGAATGACTTGTAATTCATGAGTTACATGCTCTGGGAAATCTAAATATCTACAAGCTTCTTTGAAAAATGTGCATTTATTTCAAGGAGACAGAGCTATAGTTACAGATACTATACTATTTTCTGAGATCTCTCTTGAAGTGTAGCAATGACCAAAACAATTTGGGAATCACCCTGAAGTGATGAAAAACCTTCAAAGAGAAGATACGATGGGAAATATGGAGGAATCAAAAGTCCCAGAGAGAGAGCTTCTCAGCATCCTCACCTCCTTCCCTGGGTGGGAGACGGATCCCCTCCTATGCACCCAGTGGTGAGGGGGTCTCCATTCCTCTGAAGTCCTGCTGGCTGAGCACAGATTACTCCAGCGTGGGCCATGGAGATGGACAGCAGTGTGTGAGTCCCATAGCCCTCCGCCCAGGGGAGGACCACCCGCACCCCATGAGGGCTGCCCTTGGGAGGGGAGCAGAGTGAACCAGCTGGGCTGTGGGGAGCAGGCTATGTATGACAAGAGGCGGGTGCCCCTGGCTCCTGCCCACTGGATTATGTGACCGGCTTGTTTAAAAGAATTGCACAGACTGGCAGGTTGAGGAAGAGGTGGGGGCGGCTGGTCGGGCTGATAGGGCTCTAGCTGGGTGGGGGCTTACCTGGGGGAAGCAGGAGAACTCACAACTAGGCATCTGGGCCCCGCGACACTCAGGCAGGTCAAGGCAACCACAGACTCTCAGGCCTTCCAGTCCAGGTGGGGCTGGGCTTTGTCCCCGCCGAGCGCCGTGCGGCGCCCACTGCCTCAGTGCCGCGGCCTGTTCCCCGGAGAATGAGAGGCTGCTCTTCACACTACAGGGCCAGGCAGAGCCCGGCGCTGGGGCTGTCCTTGGAAATGTTTATTGTGAAATATTTGTTGAAGCGAATATAGAAACAAAACTGGGATCTCTAAAGTCCACACGTGACTCACAGCCCAGGACCCTCTTCTTACGTGTTCAAAAGTGTTATCCCCAGGCCAGAGGATGGAACGTGGGGTCAGCATGACCTCCCCTCTGGGCCTCTCTCAGCCGAAAGTTCATTTTAATTGCAACTCTCAGAGATGTTCATCTAACTGGACCCTTTTCACCGTTTGATAGCATTTTAGACCCTCGCCTAATCTATTCCATTTAATCAGGAAGTGCCCACCCTGGACTTTCTCCTGTGCTTATCTTCCAATCACAGAAGCTTTCTATGAGCCCGATTCCTACAGACCCTGCTCTGTGAGGTCACTACCACCTGCTACACAAAACATCAATTTACATATTGTTTTAAATGCGTGAATGCTGGCATTGACTTCTTAACTGGTGATAGGGCGAGAGCTGGGTGGCATATTTAAGACCATGCTGAATAAAAAACACTGGATGTGCTAATGCATTAGTGAATGCTACTAGGTTAGGACTTCTGCAGAGGAGACATCTTTCTAGTAAGAGATACAAGAGTGGGGGTGCCGGACCTGTGCCTGTCACCTGGGAAGACCAGTGCATGAGTGGGCAGGATGGGCAGTCTCCTCGTGCTCCAGGCACACTGTCCTCAGTGGCTGTCTACTCCCTCTTGAAACTGAGGAGCCTGAACTCATAGCAGAACAGTTTTCACTATACATCTATGGCAGTGTAAATGCATAAATAACTTTTTTCCCAAGATTTGCAAGAAAAATAGATCTCAAGACTGCATTAGTTTTGCCCTATACCCAGAATCATAAATGCATTCTTGAATCTGTGTCTGCAAATCTTGAAAAATAAAATTATTTCAAAAGTATGCGTGGCTGGCTGGGTGCAGTGGCTCATGCTTGTAATCCCAGCACGTCAAAAGGCTGAGGTGGGAAGATTGCTTGAGCCCAGGAGTTTGAGACCAACCTGCACAACATAGTGAGACCCCGTAGTGCATGCCTGGAGTCCCAGCTACTCGGGAGGCTGAGGTGGGAGGATCACTAGAGCCTGGGAGTTTCAAGGCTGCAGTGAGCTATGATTACACCACTGCATTTCAGCCTGGACAACAAAGCGAGACGCTCTCTCTCTCTCTCTAACATATATGTATATGTATTATATATATATATCCATATATATTATGTGTGTTGTATGTACATGAGGCCATCATCCCTTAGAAGGCAAATATATTCATGGTGGGCATGAAATTGTGAGTGCCACTATTATTAATTAAAGCACAGATTGAGTACTAATGCTGCCCAGATACTTCTGACACGTGATTTTCGCTAGATATTAGGATAGTAGATGCTATATAAATACTATATAATAATATCTATATTACAGATGATGCATGCTTTGGTGTTATGATGACCTGAATTTGAGTCCTGAGTCTCCAATTCGTCTTGTGGCTTCCGAAAATTGGTGCCATATTGGGTGGATAGAGCTTAAGCCATAAGTTTAGTCAGAACTGAATGAGAAAATTATTGGAAAGTGGGAGCTCCATGTGTGCACCTTGCAAACAACATTATGATGATTTAGGATAACAAATAATAATATCATCTATTGCACCTCCAATGTATTAAACATCAATTTACAGTTCACAAACTGAAAAATAACATTATGGAAGTTGTCTTTGTTTTACACCTAGCTGATCTGCTGCACAGATCTTAGCTTTCATGCCAAGCTTTAGCCCTCCCCTCAGTCTTCAGTCTGACGTACTATGGGAGCTAATTCAGCAACAGTCACCATCCATTTGCCCCTTTTAATTCCATAGCCTCCTCCCAAACCATGGTTATCTGTTAAGTTACTTTCAACTCCTTTTGCTTGTGTCCAGTTAGGCTACAGGCACATATCTAGAGAAATAACGGCATTTCCATCAAGCAGCCTGACCTTCTCTCGGTGAGCTACACACCGGCCAGGTTTCTGCTAGTCATTCTGTGAATGTGGAATGTCCGGTAGCCACCTGGAGGTTTGTATGCTTTTCTCCAAAATGAGAACTAACTGATCCCTTGAGATTGTCCAATTCTAATACTATGTGATTCTAAGATAACAGTAATTTTCAGAAACTCACTACCAATGAATAATACTGGTGGTTTTTTTTTTTTTTTTTTTTTTTTTTTTGCATTGAAGAACAGGCCTTTTGTGCCCCATGGTGAGTGACTCGCAGCTCCACCTGGTTCCAAAAGGGACTCGAGGCAGTGAAACCTGGCAATGCCCAACAGAGTCCCTAGGAACACTGACCCCAGCTACATTCTCTCTGTGCTGCCCCATAGCGTGAGAAACGCTTTCATTAATACAGGAATTAAGAAATCTTTGAAGACATTCTACTGTACTTATATTTAACTCTCTATTTAATGTTTATAAACATCAAATACATACTTTATGCTTCCGACAACCTTTGCTTTCTACTGACATTGCCAATACAACATCATCTAATGCATTAAAAACACAACCAGATTATTTTTCCAGATTCACATCCACTTTTACTCAAATTACATAGAATATGGAGGCAAATGTGTGTTTCCTAATAATTAATTTCCTGGATTTTCAGGACAAATTCTACTGGAGAGACCTGGTGGAGGACAAGGCCATGCCTTTGGTGAAAAGTAACAGTCATAATTAACTTGGTGGTCAGCAAAGACCAGCCGCCATCTCAGCAAACTAATTTAGATTAGTCTGTATTTTATTTTCTTTTTGTCCCTAGATTTTTACATTTCCAATCAGATAATTGTGCCATGGGTGAAAGCCAGTGTTCCCCCATGAAGAGTCCTGGGTTGTAAATAAGGAGCTCAACCTCAAGCCAGCAGGGTGAGCTCACATTCCACTCTGCCTCTCTCCGTGTTCACACCTATAACATGAAGAGGCTGAATGTCCAAGGCTCAGTTGAGCTCAACATTTCTATGGTGCCATTTCTACATTTGTCATCATTCACAACAGGACCTGCTTGTCGTCTTAAGCTATTCAACCTCCAGTCTATATTTGGATGCAACATGCTTTGAAACTATGTTTAAGGATTATCTTAGGGCAAAATTCAAATGGGGTGCTACGTAGCAGTACAGCTGTAAAATGGAATTGGCTTATAATCTCAGAGATCAAAATGAACACAGCCATTAAGAAACTTTATTCTTGTTTGTATAACCCTCTTAGTTAGTTTGCCTTGTGCTGGATATATAATCCACAAGATAGATGATCTCTGCCAGCCATTACAGAGCGCTTATCAAATGCAGAAGGGTTTTGCGCAGTACATCTGTATTTCTCTTTGGAATTGAAATGGTTTGTCCATTCTGTGACATCAAGACCAGGAATTATCATTGTTCTTTTCTCTTCCCCCCGAGACAAGATCATAACTGGAAGCTGACACAATCCAGGTATATGTTGGAGGATATTGATCTCTGTTTGTCTTCCTTTTTAGCATCCAGAACATACTTGTCATGTATACTAAAACATAAAATTTATTCTCTTCATAAAGTTTTACTAAATCAGCTGCAGAGGAAGATGTTATTGGCAGCTTTTTCATTACTGGCTATAGTAAAGCTGAAGTGTCTGATTATTTTTGTATTTAGGGCTTGTCCTATGTCTTGTGTGTTCAGTGATAAATAGAAGGCCTTTTAGAAATTCACGTTTCCCCTGAAACCTTTGTTATTCTTCGGAAGATCATTTTAAATTTACTTTATAATGCTTTTTAAGTATCAAGTGCTTTTAATTTTACAGAATCATGTTTCCAAGCTCTTTCACTATTATTAAAGATGTGTGTTATGAGAACTTAGAAAACAACAAAATTCTTTGAACAGTTCATAGATTGGTGTAAGATTAGCATTAGTCTAACAAGTACTTACCAGATGGATTTCAGACAAGAAACAGCAAACAAAATTATAAAGTGGGATTTGGAAAGAAGGACGATTTTAAAATATTTTGTTTCTTTTACTGCCTCCAAACTTGAAATTTAAAATATACAACCATATTAAGGCATAACTGTCTTCTATTAGAAATAACAATGAATGTAGAGTCAGAAAATCTGCAGAAGAATCAACATTCTCTGTACCAGGAGGTGACCCTAGGTCAGCTTCATAACTCCTGGAGGTTGCAGAGTGTGTGATGATTAAGCAAAACGTCATGATGTCAGGTAGAGCCATGCATGCAGAAGCTGGTTAGTGAGTGTTTGTGGAGCAAACAAATCAATGAGCACAGAAATATAAACATCGTAAATTTTAGGAAAATGAGTGACCTTTCTCATCATGACTTTCAATTTACTAAACAACTACCTGGCCCTCTTAGCATTGCTCAGGAAAATCATTAAATAATATTAAATCATCATTATTGTCTCCATAGTGTCTCATCCTGAAATATGAAACACAGAAGAACACTTCATACCACTTCCTGAAATCAGGGGCCCGTGCACTTGTGAATTTCCATTTAGGGATGATGTGTTAAGCCAGCAATTGTTTCCTGACCGTGATATTTACTACGCCCTTCACATGTCTCTCCTAATACAGTTTAAGCTGCTCTGGATTATGAATGTATCTCTTTAAGGCAGCGGTCCCCAACCTTTTTGGCACCAGGGACCGGTTTTGTGAAAGACAATTTTTCCATAGACTGGGAGCGGGGATGGTTTCAGGATGATTCAAGCACATTATATTTATCGTGCACTTTATTTCTATTATTATATTGTAATATATAATGAAATAATTATACAACTCACCATAATGTAGAACCAGTGGGAGCCCTGAGTTTATGTTCCTGCAACTAGATGGTCCCATCTGGGGGTGATGGGAGACAGGGACCCCTGCTTTAGGGTACATTCTTGGATTTCATAAAAAGAATTTCATATGGCTCCAGAACTCAAGGACAATTTTTTTGTTTATTATTTTATTGCATTTCAACTTTCATTTTAATAACCATTATTATTATAAAAATTAATGTGTTCAGTATTATTTTTATAAAGAAGAGGAGAAAGTGGAAATCTTTATTTGATGCTTTCTACATGCCAGGCAATGTGCTGCACAATGTAGAACAGAATCTTATTTATTCTTCCCACAGCCCATGAACGAGATCCCCGTTTCATGGATTAGAAAACGGAGACCCAGAGAAACCAAGAAAACTTCCAAGGCAAGTAGAAAGCCAGAAAGTTAACTCCAGTCATGTGACAGTTTACAACGACTTTAACGTCATGGTCCTGGATTTCAATTTTTACATTTATCATTGTTGTAATCACAGGTACCTTGATTCTCTAAAGCGATTGAAATAAGGGAGCGTATGTATACACATAATGGAAAAATAAGCTTATTTTCAATCATTAAAAGGGTGCAAAAATTATGTGTTCATATATGTGTCTAAGGATCTGGATTAATTGTGAGTGGATTTCCGTAATCAAGAAAAATGGCTCATGAATTGCCCTTATATGAAAATTTTATTTCAAAAAGTGAATAGCAATGGATCTCAAAAACTGATTTCTCCTGTTTAACTGAAACTGAGCCATTGAGCCAACATCTCCTCAATTCCTCCACCCCACCAGGCTCTGTTAACCATTGTTCTACTCTACTTCTATGAGTTCAACTTATTTTGGATTCCACATATAGGTGAGATCAGAGAGTATTTGTCTTTCTGTGCCTGGCTTATTTCACTTAGCACAGTGTCTTGCAAGTTCATCCATGTTGCTGCAAATGACAAGATTTCCTTCTTTTGATGGCTGAGAAGTATTCTGTTGTGCACATATACCACATTTTTGAATCCATTCATTAGTGGATGGACACTTGGGTGGATTCCGTAACTTGACTACTGTGATTACTGACGCAATAAACATGAGAAGGCAGATGTGTCTTCAATGCCCAGATTTCAAATCTTTGGATCTACACTCAGAAGTGGAATTGTTAGATCATGTGTTCATTCTGTTTTTAGTTATTTAAGGAATCACCATACAGTTTCCATAATGGCTGCAGTAATTTTTGATATACACACATCAACTCAAAATGGGTGAAAGACTCAAACCTAAGACTGGAAATTGTAAGACAACGAGAGGAAAACACAAGGGCAAAACTACATGGCAGTGGTCTGGGCAAGGATTTTTTTGGATTTGACCCCAAAACTCAGGCAACAAAAGCCAAAGTAAACACCTTGTATTACATCAAACAAAAAGACTCCTGCACAGTGAGGGAAGCAATGGACACAGTGAAGAGACGATCTACAGCTTAGGAGAAACAATTTCCAAGCCATAGATCTGAAAAAGGGTTACTACCCAAAATACATGAAGAACTCAAACAACTCAATAGCAAGAAAACAACTTCATTAAAAATGAGCAAAGGACCCAAATAGACATTCTTGAAAGAAGATGAATAAATAGCCAACAGATATATTTAAAAATGCTCAACATCACGAATCATCAGGGATATACAGATTAAAACTACAATGAGATGTCACCTCACTCCTGTTAGATCAGCTGTTCTATCAAAAAGACAGAAGATCACAAGCGAGGATATGAAGGAAAGGGCACACTTAACAATGTTAAGTGTTCTGAGATCTATTTGCACAACATGGTAACTATAGTTAATAGTAGTGTATTATACATTTTTAAGTTGCTAAGATAACAAATTTTAAATGTTCTCACCTCACTCCTGTTAGAACAGCTGTTTTATCAAAAAGACAGAAGATCACAAGCAAGGATATGAAGGAAAGGGCACACTTAACAATGTTAAGTGTTCTGAGATCTATTTGCACAACATGGTAACTATAGTTAATAGTAGTGTATTATACATTTTTAAGTTGCTAAGATAACAAATTTTAAATGTTCTCACAACAAAAAATGAGTAGTATTTGAGGTGATGGATATATTAATTAGTTTAATTTAATCATTACATATTGTGCACACACATCATAACATCCCTTTGCACCCCACAAATATATAGAATTATAATTTGTCAACTTACAATAAAAATATTCATTTATTATACCTGGGTAAAGCCTTCTAGTTGAATTTCTAGAAATTAAAAGGAATGAAATTATTACCTGAGTAAAACATCCATTTTTAAGTCAAATAGCTTTTATTTCTTTGCCTTCAACAAATTGAAGGACATAAATTATTAGTTTGTATATCACAACTAACAAAAATAGTTTTGATGATACCTCATTATGTGATTTTTCAAATAATTTAGTGACATTGTCATAATAAAACTCTTGTCATTGAAGAAAAGAAAAAAGGCCAATCGCAACTTTGGTTTTTAATAGGCAAAACATTAGTTAGTAATGCAAATATTCCTTATTCTCTTCCATCCTCTTACATCAAACTAAGTATTTAAAATATCTAATAATTTTTAAAGTCAGAAAGAAGGAAGAGAATAGCTTCGTGACTAAGAAAGAAGTGTCTGGATGAAAACGACCAAGTGTGAGACATAAACACCATCTCAAATATAAGAAACTTGGTTTGAAGAAAGGCAAACTTGGTTAAGAGGGCACGTTTTATTTGAGAGGTAACCTTGGTATAAATTTTGTGCATTCTCAGCAGTGGAGGTCCACCTAAAAGGGCCCCCTGGCTGTCACCATGGATTGTAAGCATTGGATGAATAACACCCTCAGCAAGAGACACCCAGAGGAGAGCCTGCAGCACTAAGTGGTTTTTTGTGCAACTCAGGGTGAAAACAATTTCACTGTGTCAGGGAACCAAGCACATACTTGACAAGAAGGCAACTTCATGCCTGTTGTGTCCAGTGGTGGCCTCTGCTGAACACTGTCTCTTGCCGCCACCCTCATGAGCATGAGAATCCTTTTTTCTACAAGCTTTCTCACTCAAATCTGGAGTCTTTACAGTAGTAGTACTTGTGATTATAAAAACGAAACTAGCTAAGCCTTCCTGAGTGCTTGACACCTGTAAGGGGCTGAATGTTCCACATGGATTATCTCAGTTCATCCCTCAATGGCCTCCTAAGGGCAAACTGTTAGAGAACCATTTCAAAGGTAATGCAGTCAAGAATTCCAGAGATCAAAAGAATTGCTCATGATCAGAAAAAGGGCCATATCTCAAACCCCAAGCCAAACCCTAACCAAAGCCATATCTATAGGATCCTGTAGCTAAAATAACACCAAGGCCCAACTGACCCTTAAAAATGATTGCTCTTTCTATATAAAAATTAAATTTGGTGGGTTTAACATGACCGTGTATCTCTGATGGCTCCGTAATCATGACTACAAATTACAATGAAGGAAGAAAAATGGAAGGAAATAACCCATGTGAGGATGGAGAAAATAGTAGAGGTGGCAGTTGCATCCAATATAGTTCATTGAACTTACATGCTGGGGAGTGCATGGCCGGGCCCTAGAGGGGCCATCCAGCAGGGGATGGAAGTTGCGGGAATGTGGCCTGCAAATGCCTCACTCTGCAGAGTTCTGGACAAAACAGGAGCCTATGGAAGTTCCTATAGGGAGCCATGGACCCTCCAGGTCCCATCGCCTCCTTGAGCACCACACCCCCAGGAGGTGTATTCCCTGGATAAATTAAGCTTGGATTTGGAAACACCAAGCATAGAGAAGAGCAGAGGGGCAGAGAAACAGGCAGGTGATGTCAACACTTGTGTAAGGACCAGACAGCGCTTCAGCTCTCTCTTCTCTTCTCCTATCGGCAGAACGGAATGCTCACAGATGAGCTTGTGTGGCAAGTTCTCTCTAGACACACATACACATGTACACACATGCATGTACACATGCACACACATAAACATGTACACACATATACACATTTGTACACACACATATACATGCACACACCCAGGCACGCACACACACACAGACACACAGTAAAGCAAACGTTAGAAAATTCCTCTTTGGACAAAACTGTCCCAGAAAAAACATAAGTGGATTACGACATTTGGGTTTTCCACAAAGTAAGAAGGACCATCTCCCACTGAATCCTGCTGTTAACTCCCTCAGTAAGCTGGCCTGTCTGCATGCACAAAGCTGACAGTCACAGCAGACTTGGCCACCGGACATCAGCAGGAGGCTTCCCATCCGTGGGACAGAGAAAGTCAAGAACTTCAGGAGACACACAAACCTTTACCTCTCCCAGCTGTGGTTAAGAAATGGGTCTGCCTGAGAAGACAGACCTCTGGAGATGCAGACACAGACGGCATAAGCACTCCTGCAGGGTGGTTTGCAGCTTCGAAATTTTACATTCAGATAATTCAGATATAATATTCACATTCACATATGACATGCCACCCCTAGAGAGACCATGTCCCTGGACTAGTGTTTTCTTTGTGGATATGTGTGTTTGTGTGTGCATGCATGTTTTTGAATGTGTTTTAACAAAAGCTAGGAAGAGATAGTGTGAAGCTAACAGAAATCCACCTCCTCTAAGACCTGAAAGAAGCTAACAGAGGTTCCACATGGGCATCAGTGGAGGCCTGGACTCAGGAAGATGCAGCAAACTTGTGTTTGGTGGAGGTGGAGGGCAGGAAACCCCAGCAGCTTGGGTTTATTTTTTATATATATATAATATAATAGTATATTATATTATTTTTTATATATATATTTTTTCTCACACACATCCCATTATGTTCTATTGGCTCTGTTTCTTTGTTTTTATATTCCATTGGGCAACCTTACAACCGTAAGCATAACATTTTTTTTTTGAGAGAAGGTCTTACTATGTTGCCCAGGTTGATCTCCAACATCTTGCTTCAAGCAATCCTCCTGCCTCAGCCCCCTACATCACTGGGATTACAGGTGTGATCCACCACACCCAAAATAGAGTAACATTATATTTTAAGAAATTTTCCATGTGCATCAAAACCTTTATAAGTGCTTATATTCTTTGATCCAACAATTCCTCTAGGGAGACTTTAATCTAAGTCAATATTCAGAGAATGCACACAAATATAGGCACCAATTTGTTCCCCTCAGCACTATCCATAATAGTAAAACACCAGGGAAAAATTATACATATTGGCTACTGGATGAAATGACAGACAACTATCAAATTAGTCATATAGATGTATATTTGACCCCAACATGATGTTTGTGATTTATTACATGAAGGAAGCATGTCATAACAATGTTTAGAGTATGTGTATTGAAGCTTAAGTGTGTATGATTTTTCCCTAGTATTCATTTAGTTATGGTATACTCAGGAAAAAAAAAAACATGAAACCATTACTATTTGAAAACAACAAAAGCAAATTTAATAGGCAACAGCCATGTACATAATTTAGGGATAGATATACCTAGAAATTTCTAAGCCTATAGAAAATATCCCACTGCTCTTTAATCCAAGAAATCAGGGTTGCTTCCCCAAGTTCCCAAATTCCTGGAGTGTCTTTTTAGTGCTGTAAGACAGCAACTGAAGGATTCAAGGAGATTCAGCACCCAGACTGTCCACACCATCCCAGGCCGTTGGCTCTCAATCCCTTGTGCCCCTAGCAGGGCCCTGCTCTAGAGGCTGCACATCTGGGTCTCTGGAGTCTGATGGGCCTGGGCTCAGACTCTTGTGCTTCTCTGCACCCAGGAGCAGAAGACCTGCATGGATTGTTTTCTCAGAGCTGATGTTTGCGAATTCTGGAGATCATTTGTGTGGATTAACTGAGACAACAGATATTTGGTATCTGCATATGGAAAAGTTAGATGTTCTTCAAGGGGGAATTATTCTGCATAAGCTATCTTTTGGGGGCAAATGGCACATTGTAGCTGGTTTAGCCCATGGCAACTGTTATCATTGAAAACCCATGCAGCTTTCTTCCAAGTTTCACCCCGTCTGGCTCTGTGTTAGGTGCACACCCTATGGGTGGCTCATTCACTTTTTTTTGGTTGAGGAGAGAAACATGGTACCACACATGCATACAATGTGAAAACCTATCTCAGATCCCCCCTTTCAGAAATGGAAAGCTCTTTAACTAAAATTGTTTTATTTTGGCATAAAGGGCAACCATCCTGGTGCCCCCACTTTTCCAAAGCTCCTTGCTTTGTCCCCAGTTTGGTTGCATCAATGAGGTATATTTGGAAAATTATAATTCTTAAGTAAGCGTGTGGCTTTCTCTATGAGGATTTATGAAATAAATGTTTTGCTCAGTTTTTCTTCAAGTATTGTTCCTTAAAAAGACAAACCACTGGCCGGACACATTGGTTCATGCCTGTGATCCCAGCACTTTGGGAGGCTGAGGTGGGCGGATCACAAGGTCAGGAGATAGAGACCATCCTGGCCAACATGGTGAAACCCTGTCTCTACTAAAAATACAAAAAAAAAAAAAAAAAAAAATTAGCCGGGTGTGGTGGCGTGTGCCTGTAGTACCAGCTACTGAGGAGGCTGAGGCAGGAGAATTGCTTGACTGGGAGGCGGAGGTTGCAGTGAGCCAAGATCATGCCACTGCACTCCAGCCTGGGTGACAGAGTGAGACTCCATCTCAAAAAAAATTAAAAAAAAAAAAAAGGACAAACCACTTTAATGACTGTCACATGATTTGCAACAGTGAGATTTATGATGGAGTCACCACTGCTTGCACATGAAGGCTGCCTTTGTCCTGGCCCCACCCCTCTGGGAGGTGGTGCACCCTGGGGCCCCTGTGGGACGTTTCTTATTGGGTGAATACCATTACCTCGTGTTGTTAAAGGGTATGATGTATTGATAACTACGTCTGAATTTTAATAATATTGTCTTGTAAGAAAAGGCAGAGAGAAACAGGGGATATATTATTATATTGAATAATGTTAGCTCTCTACATGTAATACACAATCTTGAGTATTATTTTAATACTCTGCAGAGTCATATAATTGTAAAGATTTGTTAAATACTTTATTTTTTATGTGAAGTTTTACATATGTCATGGAAAATATCTTAAGTTAGTCAATGATATTATATATATTATTTATATATGTAAATTATTTTTATATGATTTTTCATATATTATCTATAAGTCATTATTTTTCATATATCACTATATGTAAATTTAATCATCAGATAGATTTTCCTATCATAAAAGCAAGGTATAATACAATCTTGCTTTAAGTTAATCCAGCAAACTTTAAGCTCAATTCTTTTGTTATTATGACAGACAACCTAGGATTGATTGTTTTAATCTTTATTTCAGAATTAAGGGACAGTTACTGTCTTTCTTTGGTATTTCTCAACTCTGACCCTGGTTTCCTCATCTGAAAAACAGGAATAGAAACTCCTCGCTCATCTGTTTCTTGGGAGCCTCTGATGTGTCCAGTACAACAGACAGCCCTGAATGGGAGATTTCTTCCCCTCTCAAATCAGTTCTGGCAGACGTGGCTGCACTCGTCTGGGTCTCAAGTGCTGTGTGCCCTGGATAAACCTTCACTGAAATTCTAAGTCCCCTCACGCTTCTCCCAGGGATTAGGGGGGCTTGAGAGCCAGGGGGAGCAAGCTAACACTTTTTCTTGTTTCCTCTTTCTTTCTTCAACTCCAACATCCCCACCAAAGTTCTCCCTGCTGTCCAGTGCACTTGTAACCATGGACAGGACCCTGTTTATGTTGTCAAAATTTAATAGCTTTTATGCGTCCTGCCTAAGTCTAGCTAAGACTTTAGCAAATATGATACCCTATTATTTTTCAGGAAAAAACAAAAAGAACAAAAAGCCTTCTTCTTGGTGACCCCCAGGCTCAGGGACTCGCTGGCCACCATCCCAGCCCTTCATCACCAGGCGTCTCCTCTCTAGGAGCATCCCCACCTGCTGTGCACCCCCCGGCTAATTCCTTCCTCTCAGAGCACACAGAATGACCCTGCCTTGCCTCCGAATTCCCTCCCCCAGCCCATTTCTCTGCCTCCACACTCACAGCAAATGTCCACAAGGCCTCCCAGGTCCTCACCTTACACTCTTGAGAGCCGTCTCTAATCAGGCCCCACAGGAAGCACCCGAGTCCACGAAGATCAGCCCCCAGTTCTCAATCCCAGGGGCCTTCCATGTTCTTCTTGCTCTTCTCCCCAGGAGCAGCACCGGGCTGGCCAGGCTCCTGCTCCAACAGGCTTTCCCTGGCTGGGCCTCAGGAGACCACCACTGTCCAGGCCCAGCCACTCACCAGCTGTGTTTGCATCCCCAGCCCCACTCCCTGGGCAGACTGTGGATGCCGCTTCCTCACTTAGCTTCTTCAGCATCCCGCTAGAGGATAAGCACAATGGCTGCACGGGGTTTGTCTGATGATTTGACTGTGGGATCCCCAAACCCCACAGGTGTCTGGTACACAGTAGAGGGTAACTACTTAATAAAGTAAGGAAGCACCGAGTTTCCCACGAGCAGTGATGATTGTTCGTGGCCGTGCACATTATCTATGTGTGTGTTTTCATGTATGTTTACACACGTGTTTATGTGATGTCATATGTGCAGCTATATGTGCTTGCATGATTAAATGTGTGTTTATGTGCACACTTACATGTGTGCCTGTGCCCTCACATGTTTGTGTGTGCCATCATGCATGTTATGTTTGTATAGTTACGTGCATGCTCATATGTGCATGTTTGTGTCT